>NC_053430.1:58309658-58609658 GCF_007990345.1 Gossypium hirsutum | reverse complement strand
AATACCACTTTTAGTAATGAAATTCATCTTTAACACAAAATTACTAAGCCTCACTTAATAATTAACTATTTAGAACTCTCAAACATCAAATACTTCAAATTTTATGCAATCCACACCATAGCCGAAATGCTTAAAATTTAAGCTCCCAATCATAAACTAAACTTATAACTTTACACACTCAGTAATTTTAACATTATCAAGTCCATCCAACACTTATCCAGCAACTTTTAACTTTAAAAACAAATCCCTAGCTCAAAAACACATGAACCGAACTTAATACGCCACTTAGACCAAAATTAGCAAATGGGTTTCGGCTAAATAAAGAAGTGAAGCTCGTATTCATCAAAATTTAACAAAATTACAATGAAATTACCTTAGAAATTGGCCTCCAAAAGACCGAACATTCCCAAAACACTTTCCCCTTTTTCTTTCTTTAGTTTCGGCTAGAACCCAAAAACAATGAAGTCTCCCCTCCTTCCCTAGCTCACGGCACTTCAAGAAAAGAAAGAAGATGAAGACTTTCTCTTGCTTTCTTATTTTATTCCCCTTTCTTTTTTTTGACCTATTTTAATCATTTACTAATAAAAGCATCATTAAAAATTCAACTTAATGGAAGAACCATCCTTGCTTGGCCGGCCACTACTTGAGGTTTGGGTGATTTGACATGCAAACCCAAGTTTCCTCACTTTGTTATCATTTGATCCTCACATATTCCCCTATCATATTTTCTTAGGTTCTCAACTAAGTCAATCACATGAAATTCACCTTCTTAAGTCTAAATTAAAACATCAAATTTTCACACATGCACTAATATACATAGAGGATACGCAACCAAATTTTAAATAAATTTTTGGGACTCGGTTTCGTGGTCCCGAAACCACATTTCTACTAGGGTCAGATTAGGGGTGTCATAGAAGCAACCAGATATTTACCACACATGCCTACAACTTCTATATTCAAACATCACATCCAAACAAAACACACCTAACTTAAAAGGAACTGTGATCCCTCTTCCTGCTGCACTCCAAATGCCTAGCCTGAAGTGTTTCACCATACGCCTTAACTCTTGGCTCGAACACTTCTTCCAGTACTTCCCTTACCAACCGGATCAGTGCCTCCGTACCAAGATCCGAGTTATTGTTATCCAAAGTTAGCGAACTTACCTTCACTACAGTTTCCTGAACCATCTCATTTTTCGGGGAGACGGGCAACTCCTCGCGACCTTGCTTGCCTTCGAAATCCATCACAGTATTATTGCTAACTAGAAAAAAAATTTGATTTCCAGAACATACACTGAATAAATAAAAAATCTAACTTTAAGTACAGTCTAACCGAAAACTTACGGGTTCGGTGCCGGAGACTCAGTAACCATACTTTTAGAAAAACATTCAGAAAAATATTTCAAATACTTCAAATCTTTTCAAACCTTTTTGAAACAATTCTTTCAAAAATCCAATTTTAAAACCCATTCCACAGTTTAGTTTTACAACCTGGCTCTGATACCACTAAATGTAAAACCCGAAACCTGATCTAGAAGTTAGGCCTGAATCTGGCATATCACATTGAAGTTTTTTTTGAAAACCATGTTCCAATTGAAGACCCTTCTTAGTACTCAAAACCTCTGGCCATGTTAAAACTTGTGAAACGTTAATTCTATTAAAACCTTACTTGCTACGGAAGCTTATTTTAAACAGTTGCGAAAACGTGATATTTTGAAAACCAGTTACTACTTTGGAAAATCATGCCCTACTTCTAACAGATATTAAGCATACTAAATAAATTTCCCAAATAAAAAGTTAAAAAAATAAATAGGCCTTAATACAATTCAAATCAAAAGCCAAAGTTCTTATCTAAATAAATGACATAGAAAAACATGTGCAGTTGTGTGGTAGTCTCCGAGTCCCTCTGTGACACCGATCCACCTAATGCTAGGGATTACCTGCACAGTTAATAAACGGGTTGCGTTTACGAAAACTCATTGTGTAATCCTCTTACTAGAGTAACAGTCAGTAAATAGACAGAATTTAGAATCAGTCTAGGCTGGAGCCCTATTCAATACTAGTACAGTCTGGGCCTAGCCCTATGTAGTGACAGTGTGGGCCTATGCCTAAAACAGTATAATCATAAAATAGTTATGCAACCCAACCCAATCCAACCGCTACACACCAACTTCGTCCCCCGATACACATCATGTGGGAATATAAATATCGACCCACCCATCCGATACACATCAATGGTAGCCCAGTTGCGGTACTACCTCAACAGGATAGCTCAAGGACGTAAACAAGACAGCACATAGCCATAAACATCGTAGCAACACTGCCAGATAATAGGACAGCTGGAAGCCGTAAGCAGAATGGCACAATGGCATAAAGCCATCGATAACTGCATTATGTTAGGCACATAGCCATCAACTAGAGTATCATAATCAGCACACAGCCCTAGGTAAATGTGATCAACATAGAGTCGTCAATAATCATACATTGGCACATAGCCTTAGGCAAATATGTTTGGCACACAGCCATAATCAGGTTGGCACAGAGCCATATGTAGGTTGGCACAAAGCCATAATCAGAATGATTGGCTTTGAGCCATCGGTAGCTGTATCATGTTAGGCACATAGCCATCAGCGACGGTAATATAATCGACACATAGCCTTGGGTAAATATGATCGACACAGAGTCGCCAATAACCATATATAGGGCTTAAAAGCCACCGGTGGATCCACGGTCGTCAAGCAACCCTGCGATCCTTAATCGATGGATCCAAGGTCGTCAAACAACCATGCGATCCTTAATTTCTTCCTCCGTTTCATAATCCCCACCCATGTGCAACATAATATTATATGAATGCAGCAAATATACACACGGCATACAAAATCATACAAATCACAGTCACAACAGTCCAATCACAGTCATACATTCTCAGTCAAAACATAGTCAAATCAATCAAATTTTATTATCAGTGAGTCATATACCCTAGAGGGGCAGGACGATCTTTTTACCTATTAGGGGTATTTTAGTCATTTCACCTTACAATGGTGTTTTGGTAAATCTACAAACCAAGGGTATTTCGATAATTTTTCAAACCAATGGTATTTCTGTAATTTTTGGAAGTCAAGGGTATTTCTATAATTTTGTAAAGCAGAGGTATTTTTGTAATTTCTAAATTAAGGGTATTTTGGTAATTTTACAAATTGAGGGTATTTCAGTAAATTTTCTTTATTATGGATTTATTACTTACCTTGGCCCGTTAACAAGTCCTCGTTGGATAAAGTGAACAGGCACTATGCACCAAGTAGGATTCTAGAGAAGAGGAGGTGAGTCATTAAGACCGCTTAAGTATCAAGCTCTCTCTACATCCAATCTTAGACATGCATATACCCATTGCCACACCTTAACCTTATGACTCGTCCAAAATCGCGATTAATTAATTATTTAAGTTTTATATCTACTTGAGTAGTTACCAAAAACTAGGTCCACAACCCCTTTAGTAAACACTAACAGATCTACACTTATTCATTTGGCCCCTTTAGGCCCAATCTCATTCACATGGCCCATCAGACTCGTTATCAAATCCCATGAGCTAAGATGAACGAATACTATGCACCAGTAAGATTCCAGAGAAGAGGAGGTGAGTCATTAAGACCGCTTAAGTACCAAGCTCTCCCTAGATCCAATCTAGACATGCATATTCCCGTTGCCACACCTTACCCTTATGACTTGTCCACAGTCGCAATGTATTAATTAAGTTTTATGTAGTTATCATATACTAGGCCCAAAACCCATGCATACATGCATATGGCCCACTTGGCCCAATCTCATTCATATAGCCCATCAGGCCCAATTCACATTCATATGGCCCACTAGGCCCAATTCATATTCATATGACCCATTAGGCCCAAATAACCTTTATATTCATGCTCACACACAAATTTTCTATCACATAGCATCAATTATCAAAATTTTCCTATTATGGGCCCAACAACCCATTAAGCCTATTCTGGCCCAGTTGGCCAGATCATAGCCCAAGTCCATGGAATCCTCCATGGGGCCTCAGGTAACCTATCGTTTCTTCCTCACGAGTGTTCACACACTCGCAAGACTACCGCAGCCAAACTTTTTGCTTTTTGACTTTTCGGCATTTTGCCTTTTCAGATTTTCGGCTTTTGCCGATCTACTTGTGTGTACAATGTATGTACACACTTGGTAAGCAAGCGTGCTGCGATTCCCTTAGTCACCAACCTACAAATGATATCACCCTCCAATTAATCACATGCTTAATACATATCTTTACTAAAACCGAAACCTCACCTTAACCATACCTTGCGCGATAAGTATAATAGCCCCTTTTTAAATCACTAACCACGATCAACTCCTAGTTCTGCACCAATCTTAACTATTAAAACAAGAATAATAGGTGACTTGTATCCAACACAAGTCCCCTTACCTTGACTATGAACATTCGGCCACCTTAGCCAATAAGAGAGGAATACTTACCAAAACCGCAAAACACCTAAGGAGCAATTTGGTAGAAAGCTAAAATCCGAGATCCGATACCAATTCCCTACCAAAGTTGATTAAAAAGAGTGAGGGAGGGGAGTAATCAGTATTAACAATATTAGCCGAAAAAGAGATAAGGTCTTACCCAAAAGAGTAATCGGCCCAAGGGAGATTCGACTTTTCGTCTTTCAAACTAATATGGTGAATAAGGTTTATTTGACACAAATTAAAGAAGAAGTGTAGAAGAAGAAATCGGCTAACCCAAAGGGTAAATCAAAAGAGATTTGAGGAGAGGAAGAATGGTAAAAGAATCATCTAGCAAAGATGGAAAAGCCAATCGACACTAAAAAAAATAAAGAATTTGGCATTAGCCTAGGATCCCAAACTCAACACATATCTATAGCCTCTAGCCAAATTGCCTGACCCTCAATTCCCAATTCAGCTCCATCACTTCCCCCTTTTCATCTCCTCATTTTCTCCTTGATAACTCCCCAATCTATTTCCTAAATTTTCTCTTCTGAATACTCCATTTAGAGTCCATCTTCACGTCATTTCCAACCTTCTAGAAGGCTAAAATTAAACTCCTAAAAAATCCTATGCTAGGATTCGAACCTTGGATCTCCTTACTAGCCACTAATGCCACCTCCCTACACCCTAAGTGGCGTCACTTAGCCACTTCTCCACAAGGATTTTTTTGATGCCATTTTCCCCTATCTTTATTTAAAAGCCCAACTACTCCCAACCCTGATTCTTTTAATAATTAAATTAAAATTCCTCTACCACAAAACTCAAACCCAGAACTTCTCCAACAAACCTACACACTTTAAATTCCTTAAACCTTTGAAGCCAACATGTCTTTTGTCATTTTCTTACTCACTTAAAAATTTTATGAAACCCAAAGCCAAAAGCCCAATTCATCTAGGCCCAAAATTTAGGGCGTTACATAGTGTGCGAGACATTGAGTATTCAACGACATTCTGTGTATGTATGAACTTGTTATGGATTGGTATAGCTATGTACATGTATATTATGAGTTTAAAATCGAAGAAGTTACAAAGTTTGTATATAAGCTTATGAATAAGCAGTTGGAAGGCTTGTTAGTAATCACAAAGTACATGATAATATGTTTAGACTGATGAATGTTGTATTTGTGATTAGTTAAGTTTATATCATATGAGCTTACTTGTAACACCTCAAACCCAGCCTAGACGTTATGGTTGCATCTATGATGTTACGTTAGAGTGAGTTTTGAAAAAACGTAGTTTTATTACAAAAGTCTACTTGTGTTAAAACCTTGTTTGTGATCTTTATGAAAAGCTATCTTATTTTATTTGTTAAATTACAGGTTCGTTAAGCAAAACATGCCTCGTACAAAAACGTTATTACTCTTTAAACATTGTTCGTTGCAGAACCTTTTCAAACCAGTTTCGTGGCATAGTAGTTGAAAACCAATTGCCTTTTGAAAACCCGAGCCCAACAGCTAGCAGTTATAAGTCAATTTAAATAAATCCCTATAACAGCCCAGTTTAGACCTTAATCAAAATAGTGGTTTCAGGACCACAAATTCGAGTCAAAAAAATATTTTAGTATTATTCTTGGAGTTTACAGTACGTGAGTTAATATGTGTGAAATTTTCGTGTGAAAATTTTATCGTTTGTGAGCTCAATTTTATAAAAAGACTTAATTGCGTTAAATGTAAAAGTAGCATGCTATATGCTAAAAGTTTCTAAAAGCTATGGAACTTAAAAGTTAGGGTTCTCATATGATAAATGGACCATTAATTAGTTAGTGGAAATGTTGGTTTGGCATTATTGAAATATTGAATTTGAAATAAGGTTATTTGAGTAATTTATGAATATATGTTAATATATTAATAAAATAAATGTTAAATTATCATCTTTCATGGTTCTTTCAACCGAAAATGAGAAAAGAAAAAGGTTCATGGAAGCCATTAGGGTTTGGCAACTTCAAGCTTTTATTAATCAAGAAAAGAGGAAATCAGAATTGGATCGGAAGAAAAAAAATCTAAAATTTTCAAATAGCCGTCCCAGTTCGTTCGTCTTCGTCCGTGTTAAGTTTTAAGTAGTCACCTTTAGTATATAATTGATGATGCCCTGATATGTATACATTAGATGGATTGTGACCTTTTGGTTCTACTTGAATTAAGTTGTGCGATAAATAATTTATGTATATGACATATAGTTGAATGGTCACTATGGGTTAAGCTTGAATGGTGAAATGGATATGTGATATTTATGTATGACTTTTGAACTGAAATGTAAATGATGATGTTCATATGGAGCTTGTATCCGAATGTAGTAAATGACTACTAATGTGATATGTTGAATGAGATGTGTTAATATATGATTAAATATGCATGATATTTGATGTATATCCAGGTTTATCCCGCAGGCTTGTGCTGGTATTATATCCGGGTTTTATCACGCAGGCTTCGCGCTGGTATTATATCTGGGTTAAATCCCGCAGGCTTAGTACTGGTATTATATTCGAGCTTAAAGTCCCGCAGGTTTTGTGCTGATGACTGGATTCGGGTTTTAAACCTAGCAGGCTTAACGCCGGTGATTCAAGTAAGATTATGAATTCGAAAGTTCGAGATAAATTACTATTGATTATGTATGATACATTGTGATAGTTAGGTATGTATTATGTACTCGCATGTGAATTGATTTTTAAGGTGAATTATTAGTATCAAAGAACGATATATATGTGTGAATGATTACTATATCTACGAATAAGAGCATGACCTATTCGGTCGATGTCTGTCATTATATGAAAGTAGGTGACTTAAAATTTAATTGTACGAGCTTCCAGAGATATCCGAGTATCCTCTTTGTTTCTGAATGGTTCAACTGGTATTCTGAGAAGTAAATGAATATATAAATGTGCATCCGATTTAGGTATATTGCAATGTTTATGAAATTGAGTAATGAAAGTGAATATGATTATGATCTATGGATATATAATTCAGGTACGTGTGTTTTGATTAAGAAATTCAGAAATGAAAGGTGATTATGTTTCAAGTGATAATATGTGAAATAATGACATCAAATGATGTGAATGTATAAATAAATGGTGTGATACATATATGTTTGTTATACGAATTGTGATCCTATATTTTGAGCATGGGAATTATGAAATGAGAAACATGGTTTTGGGAAATGGAAAGTAATATATATGTGTAAGATAATATGTGATTTATAGGAAAATGAAATGTGAATATGTGCTCTCTATATATATGAAATTGAAATGTAGCCAAATGGATAAGTTAAATATGAAGTAGTTAGTGAACCATTACATGTTTTGGTTATTCACGTAATGATTATGTGCAAAATTGATTTATATGATTGAGTTAACGGTTGTCTTTCGAATGTGAAAATGTGATATATATATTCATTGATAAATAAGATAAGAGAAGATACTTAATGTGGTTATATGAATTTACGAGTACAAGATTGTATAAGTGATTGATGTTTGTTAAATTTGGTTTAATGATAATGATTTGTAAATATCATTGAAATGATTTATTTGCTTATGACTTACTAAGCTTTCTAAGCTTAGTCTGTGTGTTTTTCCTATGTTCATAGAGTTTTGGAGACTTGCTCCAGTTGGAAGTCGTTGGAGACCACATCACACTATCTAGTTATCACTTTGGTAATTAAAAGCTTTAAGTTTTTGGTTATGTGGCATGTATAGGCTAAATTCAATGTGGTTCATTTTGATTTGTATATGTAGCCATGTGAGAATGACTTGTTAATGATGTTAATGTTTGTGTATATTCAGGCATGGTATAAGCTTATTTTTGAGAAATATGTCTTCATGGTATGAATGAATGTGCGAAAATTTTATATTGTATGCAAGATTTATCTTTTGAATGTGAATGACTATTAAAATATAAGTCTGGTAATGCCTCGAACCCTATTTCGGCTTCGGATACGGGTAAGGGCTGCTACATTTTATGGTATCAGAGCTATGGTTTAGTCGGTTCTAGGACTACCATAGCGTATGTGAGTCTAGCTATACATGCCATGTTTAACCTGTGATAGTGTGATATCTCCTGACTCTGACAAAAAAATTATTTTGATAAGACAGCTATGTTTTCCAACTGAGCAAATTCTGATAGTACTGAAGTAAATACTCAAATGTTTGAGTGAAAATGTGTTGATTATGAGTTGAAACTCACAAAGATATGGATCAAATTGTATGACATGTTGTTAGTGATAAATGTTATAATTATATGAGAATATGAGTTATGACATTTGAGTGATGATGCTATATGAGAATTTCGATTGTGAATTAGTGATTTGAGTTGGCATAAGAATTACGTGTTAAGAACAAAAGTGATTACAAGAAAATGTTTATTAATGATTTGGGAATGTGAAATCAGTAATGAATTGGCTAATTGTGATAATATGTGTTATGTGCGTTTATGTGTGAGTTGAATTAGAGGCTTTATTAACCTCACCCCCTTATTAGTGAATGTTACAATGAAATCTGTAAGATTTGGGTGGAATAAGCTCATGAGTTTCGAGTTACAGAGATCCGTGTTTGAAAGATTACTAATGTGGTCAGAAAAGAGAATGAATCAGCAGATGAAGGCAGCACTAAAAGAGATATTGGATAGTTTTGAAGACTATTCAGATTATGCAAAGTAATTGTTACAGAAGAAATTAACTCTGATTAATTGACCTATTCAGGTATGTTATCTAAAGAAAATATTAGCTAGAAGCTTTTCTAAATAGATTTCTATTAGTGAAGGGATAATGTGAAAAAAAAATTATGACAGAATTAGATAGTTCAATAATGATTAAATTATAGTGATGGCTAAGTCCAATAATTATAGTCAGGCAGTTACTATGATTCCTTCTGGGCATTCTGTGCGTATATTTATCCTTAGAAGTATGTGTGACTGTATAATTTACGAGGGAATTCTTATCGTATGAGAACATTAGCTAAACATAATGATGGATGGAAGCATCGTTGGTCTGTTTGGGTTATACTCGACATTATTACGTCTTTCTCTGGTAATTATTTCCTTGTGTGAATATGAAAGTTAACGGTAAAATTTGTATGATTCTAATACTCTATTTCTACTGGCTATTGTTCTGTTGAAAATACGTGAAGATTATATAACTTCTATTACTGTGGATTCCAGTATTTATGAGTGACATTATTCTTTTCAGAACATATCTAGGATATCATCGGAATTGATATCATTTTATATAAGTTGTAATTTTCTGATATTCTGTGTAGCCTCAGACATTGAAATTTCAATATTTTGGTTTTCTTATGATTCCATGTGATTAACGGCAAGAGATATTTATTTGACAAAGATGATTATGTCTATTATGACTATAATTTATGACTTGAAATGTGAGAGTACAGTGGTACCGTCATCAAAGTTATAGAAGTTGTGTTTCTGCATTGATTGCTATTTAAACCATATTGAATTCTTTTCTGTGTTTAAATGCATTATTGATAGTCGGAGTGTTATTTATTGTTACGGTTAAGACGTCGGTCTTATTATGACATTATGATTTCTTTTTTTTTACGGTTGTGGCTTCTGTATAATGATATGTCTGGATTATCTTTTTAATGGGAAGAAAGGATTTCTTTGAAAAGACTGATTCAATGGTTTCGTTTGATCTGAATTATTCGATTGAAAAGTTAATTGAGTTATATGCGTTTGAATCTATCCACCGGATTGGAAATAAACTTTGAACGTACATGTGTGAATTGAAGGATAGCCTAGAAGATGGATTCGTAATCTTGAGGACTTGATACTGAATTATATATATCGGAACAATTCTACCTGAGAAAGTAGTAATGATGAAATAGAATTTTAATGAACCTTGTATTGGAATTATTTCTTATCATTAAAAAGCTAAATGTTATCTGAATTATTGTTATCTATCTGAATAAGTCCTTCCGTACGTATAGATTTCTCTTTTGATAAATCAGCTGAGTTATTCGTCTCAGATGCTGTCAGTTTGCATATGGTGCTAGTAATCATTATTTCAGAGTGAAATCTAAAATTTATATGGTAATTCTGGGAGAAATTACAGTAAGCTGTGAGTACGAAGTTATATTGAAATTCTCGAAATATCTATTTGTCACTGTGTTTTAAAATTTGGAAGCAACTAAGTGAGGCTATTTCTATTTGATAAGCTATCATGTGTGTATAAAAAATGACATTGTATGAGGTATCGTATGGTTGCAATTACCAAACTCCGTCGTTTCAGGACCGAGCTTTCTGGGAAAATGATCCACGAGATTAATATCATCAGAGAAATTAAGCAGAGAATGAAAGTAATTTAATACAGTTATAAGAAGATTCAGGTTGGTATGATGTATAGCGGAAGACAGATCATAATCTTACTCGTGGGTATGATGTATAGAGGAAGACAAATCATAATCTTACTCGTGGGATTAAAGAGATAAGAAATTCAAAGCTATGTGTGTATTTCAAATATACTGTGTGGAAACAAATCCTTAATCTACTTTCTAGTAAGATTTTCAGGGATGAAAATCCCTAAGGGGGGAGAGTTGTAACAGCCCAGCTTAGACCTTAATCAGAAAGTGGTTTCGGGACCACAAATCCTAGTCAAAAAATATTTTAGTTTTATTCTTGGTGTTTACAGTATGTGAGTTAATATGTGTGAAATTTTCGTGTGAAAATTTTATCGTTTGTGAGCTCAATTTTATAAAAGGACTTAATTGCGTTAAATGTAAAAGTAGCATGCTATAAGTTAAAAGTGTCTAAAAGCTATGGAACTTAAAAGTTAGGGTCCTCATGTGATAAATGGACCATTAATTAGTTAGTGGAAATGTTGGTTTGGCATTATTGAAATATTGAATTTGAAATAAGGTTATTTGAGTAATTTATGAATATATGTTAATAAATTAATAAAATAAAAGTTAAATTATCATCTTTCATGGTTCTTTGAACCGAAAATGAGAAAAGAAAAAGGTTCATGGAAGCCATTAGGGTTCGGCAACTTCAAGCTTTAATTAATCAAGAAAAGAGGAAATCAGAATTGGATTGGAAGAAAAAAAATCTAAATTTTTTAAATAGCTGTCCCAGTTCGTTCGTCTTCATCCGTGGTAAGTTTTAAGTAGTCACCTTTAGTATATAATTGATAATGCCTTGATATGTATACATTAGATGGATTGTGACCTTTTGGTTCTACTTGAATTAAGTTGTGCGATAAATAATTTATGTATATGACATATAGTTGAATGGTCACTATGGGTTAAGCTTGAATGGTGAAATGGATATGTGATATTTATGTTGACTTTTGAACCGAAATGTAAATGATGATGTTCATATGGAGCTTGTATCCGAATGTAGCAAATGACTACTAATGTGATATGTTGAATGAGATGTGTTAATATATGATTAAATATGCATGATATTTGATGTATATCTGGGTTTATCCCGCAGGCTTCGTGCTGGTATTATATCTGGGTTTTATCTCGTACGCTTCGTGCTGGTATTATATCCGGGTTAAATCCCGCAGGCTTAGTGCTGGTATTATATTCGAGCTTAAAGTCCCGCAAGTTTTGTGCTGGTGACTGGATTCGGGTTTTAAACCTAGTAGACTTATCGCCGGTGATTCAAGTAAGATTATGAATTCGAAAGTTCGAGGTAAACTACTATTGATTATGCATGATACATTATGATAGTCAGGTATGTATTATGTACTCGCATGTGACTTGATTTTTGAGGTGAATTATTAGTATTAAAGAACGATATATATGTGTGAATGATTACTATATCTACAAATAAGAGCATGACCTATTCGGTTGATGTCTGTCATTATATGAAAGTATGTGACTTAAAATTTAATTGTACGAGTGTAACTCCCCAAACCCGGCCTGGAAGTTTGGCTCGAATCTGGCGTGTCATATTGAAGTGTTTTTCGAAAACCATGTTTCCATTAAAAACCCTTCTTAATAATTTAAAACTTATACCCTTTTTAAACCTTGTTAGAAAACCTCAGCTGAATAACATTCTTAACAACTTTGTAAAAATTTTGGTAGTTGCGGAAGCTTAATTTAAAAACAATTGCGGATACGTGATGTTTTGAACAACAGTAGTTGCTTTGGAAAACTGTGTTCTCATACTAGTAATTATAAGAACAATAAATAAAATTCCAAATTTGAAATCCAGAAAATTACAACGGCTTTACTACAACCCACATAAAAACATTTAAAAGTAATAATCAAAACTGTAACATAAACAATATGTGTGGCTTCCTCCGAGCCCCTGCAGCTCCGATCCATCTAAGGCTGGAAATTACCTGAAAGGTTAATAAACGGGGTGAGTTTACGAAAACTCAATGTGAAATCCACTACTATATAAAAGGAACAGTCAGTCATATAAAAGAATTAAAAGTTGGCCCCAGCCCTACTTACAGTTTCAGTATCAATTAGGCCTTAGCCCATTATAACAGACAGTACCAGATAGGCCTTAGCCCATTACAGAATAAGAAACATTATCAGAACTAGGATCAAAATGAGAATCAGAATCAGAATCAGAATCAGAATCAAGTGACAGAATCAAAATCAGAATCAGAATCAGAATTAGTTTACAGAATCAGAATCAGTATCTGGTAACAGAATCAGAATCAGAACCAGAATCAAAATCAGTATCAGGTAACAGAATTAGAATCAGAATGTGAATGCAAACCCAACCCAATCCATCCGTATACACCCCCGTACCAACCTTACACTATGTGAGGAGACAACTCGACCCACCCATCTGCTACACACCACAGAATTTGCAGCGAGGCTGCCAGATATTGTGACGAAGTCACCAGAACAGATATATGTGCCGAGGCCACCAGATTGCAGCGAGGCTGCCAGAACGCTTCCTCCATCAATATATCCCATATCACATGCAACAGATATACATGTCATGGCATACAACATACAGAATCAGAATATCATGTCCATATTTGAATCAAACAATCACAGTCAAGTCATTCATATCACCAACATATATTTACAATCAAATCCGTCAACCACACAGTCCAAGTCAGTCACTTGCCCACAAGGGCAAAATAGTCATTTAACACCCTAGGGGTAAAATAGTAATTATACCCCACAAGGGTATCTCGGTAATTCTACCCTACAGGGGTATTTCAATAATTCTACCCTACAGGGGTATTTCGGTATTTCTACCCTATAAGGGTATTTCGGTAATTCTACCCTACAGGGGTATTTTAGTAATTCTACCCTACAGGGGTATTTCGGTATTTCTACCCTACAGGGGTATTTCGGTATTTCTACCCTACAAGGGTATTTCGGCATTTCTACCTTACAAAAGTATTTCGATAATTTTGTAAATCGAGGGTAAAACGATAATTCTGTAAATCATGGGTACTTTGGTAATTTTACAAGTCGAGGGTATTTCAATAATTTTACAGGTCAACGGTATTTCAGTAATTTTACAAATTAGGGGTATATTGGTAATTTTACAAACTAGGGGTATTTTGATAATTTTACAAACTAGGGGTATTTTGGTAATTTTACAAACTATGGGTATTTTGGTAATTTTATAAACCAAGGGTATTTTAGTAATTTTATAAACTAGGGGTATTTTGGTAATTTTGTAAACCAATGGTATTTTGGTAATTTTACAAGCTAGGGGTATTTTGGTGATTTTTATAAACCAAGGGTATTTTAGCAATTTTACAAACTAGGGGTATTTTGGTAATTTGGTAAACTAAATTATTCTAAACAGGGATAACAATACGAATGGGCCTAAAGCCCTTTCTCAGCCCAAATCGGCCCATACGCTCGTGTGGCCCTTTTAGCCCAAATCTAGCCACAGATATGAGATTCACCTAGCCTAGTCCAATATTTACTACACAATCAAACAACTTATCCAATTGGGCCCGTAGGCCCATTGGGCCCACATGGCCCCTTTCGGCCCATCGCGGCCCGAACTAGCCATCCTACAGCTAAAGTAGTGAGAAATACACACTTGATAGGAGACTGGAGTTAATCCGCGCTCCGAGCACTCTTAGCCGATGTCCAACCCAAACGAGCACGCCATAAAGCGAAAAGGATCAGCCAAGAAATATACCTTTACTCTCCTCACGGTTCTCTCTATTTAAAGCCAGCTTCGCATCCACTCTTATGTTAGCTTCCCGATGTGGGATCCCTCCATCATCAGAGTTTAAATTCAACACCAACTCTTGCCGCCCCCTATTAGCAAAATAAATGCTCTTTGCTTGCCATGGGATTTGAACCCATGCCTCCCCTTAAATGCTCCACACGCTACTTGCCACTAAGCCACAAGGCTTTTTGTGTCACAATTTCTCCAACAATATTCTTAAGGCCTACCTACTACACCCAGGGTTTGATTCACCTTAAACCAAAATTTTTGCTAGAGTCCAGGTTTGAACCCAGGACTTCTCCAACACTTCTCAGCACACTTAACCACTAAAACAAGCCTTCATTAACGAAATTTACATGCACAACAGAATATTATAAGCTGCCTTCAACCGCTCCCATGCTCAAGGCCCAAAACTTCTAGGCCCAAATTTTGGGTGTTACAACTCTACCTCCCTTAAAGAAATTTCATCCCCGAAATTTCCATCTAACAGGTTAGTGTGTAACATCTACCCACTACGCTATTGCTGTGCACTCTGATCCTACTATCACCATCACACTTCAACTAGAACTTTAAACATCTCATACATACAACACTTATTCACAAAAGCAGCCACATATTTATCACACATATATACAATTTCTATATCCAAACATCACATCCACATAAAATAAATACCAAATTTAAATTCAGACCAATATCTAAAAAATCCATAGTATTTCAATTTCTAAACAGACAAAAGTATTCAGAAGACTTACGAATTTGGCACCGGAGACTCGGTGTGCCACACTTTATAAGAGAAATAATTTAAACTGAGCACGTGGTTGAAAACAATTTTCAGAACTACAACCTTTGAAAACCCAATCCACAGCCGAGTTGTTGCAACCCAGCTCTAATACCACTAAATGTAACACCCCAAACCCAGCGTGGAAGTTTGGCTCGAATCTGACGTGTCACATTGAAGTGTTTTTCGAAAACCATGTTTCCATTAAAAACCATTCTTAATAATTAAAAACTTATACCCTTTTTAAACCTTGTTAGAAAACCTTCGCTAAATAACATTCTTAACAACTTTGCAAAAATTTTGGTAGTTGCGGAAGCTTAATTTAAAAACAATTGCGGATACGTGATGTTTTGAACAACAGTAGTTGCTTTGGAAAACCATGTTCTAATACTAGCAATTATAAGAACAATAAATAAAATTCCAAATTTGAAATCCAGAAAATTACAACGGCTTTACTACAACCCACATAAAAACATTTAAAAGTAATAATCAAAATTGTAACATAAACAATGTGTGTGGCTTCCTCCGAGCCCCTCGCAGCTCCGATCCATCTAAGGCTGGAAATTACCTGAAAGGTTAATAAACGGGGTGAGTTTACGAAAACTCAGTGTGAAATCCCCTACTATATAAAAGGAACAGTCAGTCATATAAAAGAATTAAAAGTTGGCCCTAGCCCTACTTACAGTTTCAGTATCAATTAGGCCTTAGCCCATTATAACGATGGTACCAGATGGGCCTTAGCCCATTACAGAATAAGAAACATTATCAGAACTAGAATCAAAATGAGAATCAGAATCAGAATCAGAATCAGGTGACAGAATCAAAATCAAAATCAGAATCAGAATTAGTTAACAGAATCAGAATCAGTATCAGGTAACAGAATCAGAATCAGAATGTGAATGCAAACCCAACCCAATCCATCCGTATACACCCCCGTACCAACCTTACACCATGTGGGGAGACAACTCGACACACCTATCCGCTACACACCACAGAATTTGCAGCGAGGCTGCCAAATATTGTGACGAAGTCACCAGATAAAACTATTGTGGCTAGGCCACCAGAACAGGTATATATATATGTGGCGAAGCCACCAGATTGCAACGAGGCTACCAGATATTGTGACGAAGTCACCAGAACAGATATATGTGCCGAGGCCACCAGATTGCAGCGAGGCTGCCAGAACGCTTCCTCCATTAATATAACCCATATCCCGTGCAACAAATATACATGTCATGGCATACAACATACAGAATCAGAATATCATGTCCTTATTTGAATCAAACAATCACAGTCAAGTCATTCATATCACCAACATATATTCACAATCAAATCCGTCAACCACACAGTCCAAGTCAGTCACTTGCCCACAAGGGCAAAACAGTCATTTAACACCCTAGGGGTAAAATGGTAATTTTACCCCACAAGGGTATCTCGATAATTCTACCCTACAGGGGTATTTCAATAATTCAACCCTACAGGGGTATTTCGGTATTTCTACCCTACAAGGGTATTTTGGTAATTCTACCCTATAGGGGTATTTTAGTAATTCTACCCTACAGGGGTATTTCAATATTTTTACCCTACAGGGGCATTTTGGTATTTCTACCCTACAAGGGTATTTCAGCATTTCTACCCTACAAGGGTATTTCGGTAATTTTGTAAATCGAGGGTAAAATGGTAATTCTGTAAATCAAGGGTAATTTGGTAATTTTACAAGTCGAGGGTATTTCAATAATTTTACAGGTCGAGGGTATTTCAGTAATTTCACAAATCAGGGGTATTTTGTTAATTTTACAAACTAGGGGTATTTTGGTAATTTTACAAACTAAGGGTATTTTGGTAATTTTATAAACAAAGGGTATTTTAGTAATTTTACAAACCAGGGGTATTTTGGTAATTTTGTAGTATTTTGGTGATTTTATAAACCAGGGTATTTTAGTAATTTTACAAACCAGGGGTATTTTGGTAATTTGGTAAACTAAAGTATTCTAAACAGGGATAACAATACGAATGGGCCTAAAGCCTTTTTTCAGCCCAAATCGGCCCACACGCTCGTGTGGCCCTTTTAGCCCAAATCTAGCCACAGATATGAGATTCACCTAGCCTAGTCCAATATTTACTACACAATCAAACAACTTATCCAATTGGGCCCGTAGGCCCATTGGGCCCACATGGTCCCTTTCGGCCCATCGCGACCCGAACTAGCCATCCTACAGCTAGAGTAGTGAGAAATACACACCTGATAGGAGACTGGAGTTACTCCGCGCTCCGAGCACTCTTAGCCGATGTCTAACCCAAACGAGCACGCCATAAAGCGAAAGGGTTTAGCCAAGAAAGGTACCTTTACTCTCCTCATGGTTCTCTCTATTTAAAGCCAGCTTCGCATCCACTCTTATGTTAGCTTCCCGATGTGGGATCCCTCCATCATTAGAGTTTAAATTCAACACCAACTCTTACTGCCCTTTGTTAGCAAAATAAATGCTCTTTGCTTGCCATGGGATTTGAACCCATGCCTCCCCTTAAATGCTCCACACGCTACTTGCCACTAAGCCACAAGGCTTTTTGTGTCACAATTTCTCCAACAATATTCTTAAGGCCTAGCTACTACACCCAGGGTTTGATTCACCTTAAACCAAAATTATTGCTAGAGTCCAAGTTTGAACCCAGGACTTCTCCAACACTTCTCAGCACACTTAACCACTAAAACAAACCATCATTAGCGAAATTTACATGCACAACAGAATATTATAAGCTGCCTTCAACCGGTCCCATGCTCAAGGCCCAAAACTTCTAGGCCCAAATTTAGGGTTTTACAATGAGCTTCCAGAGATATCCGAGTATCCTCTTTGTTTCTGAATGGTTCAACTGGTACTCTGAGAAGTAAATGAATATATAAATGTGCATCCGATTCAGGTATATTGCAATGTTTATGAAATTGAGTAATGAAAGTGAATATGATTATGATCTATGGATATATAATTCAGGTACATGTGTTTCGATTATGAAATTCAGAAATGAAAGGTGATTATGTTTCAAGTGATAATATGTGAAATAAATGACATCAAATGATGTGAATGTATAAATAAATGGTGTTATACATATATGTTTGTTATACGAATTGTGGTCCTATATTTTGAGCATGGGAATTATGAAATGAGAAACATGGTTTTGGGAAACGGAAAGTAATATATATATGTGTAAGATAATATGTGATTTATAAGAAAATAAAATGTGAATATGTGCTCTATATATATATGAAATTGAAATGTAGCCAAATGGATAAGTTAAATATGAAGTGGTTAGTGAACCATTACATGTTTTGGTTATTCATGTAATGATTATGTGCAAACTTGATTTATATGGTTGAGTTAACGGTTGTCTTTTGAATGTGAAAATGTGATATATATATATTCATTGATAAATAAGATAAGAGAAGCTACTTAATGTGGTTATATGAATTTACGAGTACAAGATTGTATAAGTGATTGATGTTTGTTAAATTTGGTTTAATGATAATGATTTGTAAATATCATTGAAATGATTTATTTCCTTATGACTTACTAAGATTTCTAAGCTTACTCTGTGTGTTTTTCCTATGTTCATAGAGTTTCGGAGACTTGCTCGGGTTGGAAGTCATTGGAGACCACATCACACTATCTAGTTATCACTTCGGTAATTAAAAGCTTTAAGTTTTTGGTTATGTGGCATGTATAGGCTAAATTCAATGTGGTTCATTTTGATTTGTATATGTAGCCATGCGAGAATGACTTGTTAATGATGTTAATGTTTATGTATATTCAGGCATGGTATAAGCTTATTTTTGAGAAATATGTCTTCATGGTATGAATGAATGTGCGAAAATTTTATATTGTATGCAAGATTTATCTTTTGAATGTGAATGACTATTAAAATATAAGTCTGGTAATGCCTCGAACCCTATTTCGGCTTCGAATACAGGTAAGGGGTGCTACATTTTATGGTATCAGAGCTATGGTTTAGTCGATTCTAGGACTACCTTACCGTATGTGAGTCTAGCTATACATGCCATGTTTAACCTGTGATAGTGTGATATCTCCCGAATCTGACAAAAAATTTATTTTTATGAGACAGCTATGTTTTCCAACTGAGCAAATTCTGATAGTACTGAAGTAAATACTCAAATGTTTGAGTGAAAATGTGTTGATTATGAGTTGAAACTCACAAAGGTATGGATCAAATTGTATGACATGTTGTTAGTGATAAATGTTATAATTATATGAGAATATGAGTTATGACATTTGAGTGATGATGCTATATGAGAATTTCGATTGTGAATTAGTGATTTGAGTTGGCATAAGAATTACGTGTTAAGAACAAAAGTGATTACAAGCAAATGTTTATTAATTATTTGGGAATGTGAAATCAGTAATGAACTGGCTAATTGTGATAATATGTGTTATGTGCATTTATGTGTGAGTTGAATTAGAGGCTTTATTAACCTCACCCCCCTTATTAGTGAATGTTACAATGAAATCAGTAAGATTTGGGTGGAATAAGCTCATGAGTTTTGAGTTACAGAGATCTGTGTTTGAAAGATTACTAATGTGGTCAGAAAAGAGAATGAATCAGCAAATGAAGGCAGCACTAAAAGAGATATTGGATAGTTTTGAAGACTATTCAGATTATGCAAAGTCATTGTTACAAAAGAAATTAACTCCGATTAATTAACCTATTCAGGTATGTTATCTAAAGAAAATTTTAGCTAGAAGCTTTTCTAAATAGATTTCTATTAGTGAAGGGATAATGTGAAAAAAAATTATGACAGAATTAGACAGTTCAATAATGATTAAATTATAGTGATGGCTAAGTCCAATAATTATAGTCGGGCAGTTACTATGATTCCTTTTGGGCATTCTATGCGTATATTTATCCTTAGAAGTATGTGTGACTGTATAATTTATGAAGGAATTCTTATCGTATGAGAACATTAGCTAAACATATTAATGGACGGAAGCTTCGTTGGTCTGTTTGGGTTATACTCGACATTGTTATGTCTTTCTCTGGAAATTATTTCCTTGTGTGAATATGAAAGTTAACGGTAAAATTTGTATGATTCTAATACTTTATTTCTACTGGCTATTGTTCTGTTGAAAATACGTGAAGATTATATAACTTCTATTACTGTGGATTCCAGTATTTATGAGTGACATTATTCTTTTCAGAACTTATCTAGGATATCATCGGAATTGATATCATTTTATATAAGTTGTAATTTTTTGATATTCTGTGTAGCCTCAGACATTGAAATTTCACTATTTTGGTTTTCTTATGATTCCATGTGATTAACGGCAAGAGATATTTATTTGCCAGAGATGATTATGTCTATTATGACTATAATTTATGACTTGAAATGTGAGAGTATAGTGGTACCGTCATCAGAGTTATAGAAGTTGTGTTTCTGCATTGATTTCTATTTAAACCATATTGAATTCTTTTCTGTGTTTAAATGCATTATTGATAGTCGGTGTGTTATTTATTGTTACGGTTAAGACGTCGATCTTATTATGACATTATAATTTCTTTTTTTTACGGTTGTGGCTTCTGTATAATGATATGTCTGGATTATCTTTTTAGTGGGAAGAAAGGATTTCTTTGAAAAGACTGATTCAATGGTTTTGTTTGATCTGAATTATTCGATTGAAAAGTTAATTGAGTTATATGCGTTTGAATCTATCCACCGGATTGGAAATAAACTTTGAACGTACATGTGTGAATTGAAGGATAGCCTGGAAGAATGATTCGTAATCTTGAGGACTTGATACTGAATTATATATATCAGAACAATTCTATCTGAGAAAGTAGTAATGATGAAATAGAATTTTAATGAACCTTGTATTGGAATTATTTCTTATCATTAAAAAGCTAGATGTTATCTGAATTATTGTTATTTGTCTGAATAAGTCCTTCTGTACGCATAGATTTCTCTTTTGATAAATCAGCTGAGTTATTCGTCTCAGAGGCTGTCAGTTTGCATATGGTGCCAGTAATCATTATTTCAGAGAGAAATCTAAAATTTATATGGTAATTCTGGGAGAAATTACAGTAAGCTGTGAGTACGAAGTTATATAGAAATTCTCGAAATATCTATTTGTCACTGTGTTTTAAAATTTGGAAGCAACTAAGTGAGGCTATTTCTGTTTGATAAGCTATCATGTGTGTATAAAAAAATGACATTGTATGAGGTATCGTATGGTTGCAATTACCAAACTCCGTTGTTTCAGGACCGAGCTTTGTGGGAAAATGATCCACGGGATTAATATCATCAGAGAAATTAAGCAGAGAATGAAAGTAATTTAATACAGTTATAAGAAGATTCAGGTTGGTATGATGTATAGTGGAAGATAGATCATAATCTTATATTCAGGTTGGTATGATGTATAGCGGAAGACAGATCATAATCTTACTCGTGGGATTAAAGAGATAAGAAATTCAATGCTATGAGTGTATTTGAAATATACTGTATGGAAGCAAATCCTTAATCTACTTTCTAGTAAGATTTTCAGGGACGAAAATCCCTAAGGGCGGAGAGTTGTAACAGCCCAGTTTAGACCTTAATCGGAAAGTGGTTTCGGGACAACAAATTCGAGTAAACAAAATATTTTAGTATTATTCTTGGTGTTTATAGTATGTGAGTTAATATGTGTGAAATTTTCGTGTGAAAATTTTATCGTTTGTGAGCTCAATTTTATAAAAGGACTTAATTGCATTAAATGTAAAAGTAGCATGCTATAAGTTAAAAGTGTCTAAAAGCTATGGAACTTAAAAGTTAGGGTCCTCATGTGATAAATGGACCATTAATTAGTTAGTGGAAATGTTGGTTTGGCATTATTGAAATATTGAATTTGAAATAAGGTTATTTGAGTAATTTATGAATATATGTTAATATATTAATAAAATAAAAGTGAAATTATCATCTTTCATGGTTCTTTCAACTGAAAATGAGAAAAGAAAAAGGTTCATGGAAGCCATTAGGGTTCGGCAACTTCAAGCTTTAATTAATCAAGAAAAGAGGAAATCTGAATTGGATCGGAAGAAAAAAAAATCTAAATTTTTCAAATAGCCATCCCGGTTCTTTCGTCTTCGTCCGTGGTAAGTTTTAAGTAGTCACCTTTAGTATATAATTGATGACGCCTTGATATGTATACATTAGATGGATTGTGACCTTTTTGTTCTACTTGAATTAAGTTGTGTGATAAATAATTTATGTATATGACATATAGTTGAATGATCACTATGGGTTAAGCTTGAATGGTGAAATGGATATGTGATATTTATGTATGACTTTTGAACCGAAATGTAAATGATGATGTCCATATGGAGCTTGTATTCGAATGTAGCAAATGGCTACTAATGTGATATGTTGAATAAGATGTGTTAATATATGATTAAATATGCATGATATTTGATGTATATCTGGGTTTATCCCGCAGGCTTCGTGCTGGTATTATATCCAGGTTTTATCCCGCAGGCTTCGCGCTGGTATTATATCCGGGTTAAATCCCGCAGTCTTAGTGCTGCTATTATATTCGAGTTTAAAGTCCCGCAGGTTTTGTGCTGGTGACTGGATTCGGGTTTTAAACCTAGTAGGTTTAACGCCGGTGATTCAAGTAAGATTATGAATTCGAAAGTTCGAGGTAAACTACTATTGATTATGTATGATACATTATGATAGTCAGGTATGTATTATGTACTCGCATGTGAATTGATTTTTAAGGTGAATTATTAGTATCAAAGAATGATATATATGTGTGAATGATTACTATATCTACGAATAAGAGCATGACCTATTTGGTAGATGTCTATCATTATATGAAAGTATGTTTCTTAAAATTTAATTGTACGAGCTTCCAGAGATATTCGAGTATCCTCTTTGTTTCCGAATGGTTCAACTGGTATTCTGAGAAGTAAATGAATATATAAATATGCATCCGGTTCAGGTATATTGCAATGTTTATGAAATTGAGTAATGAAAGTGAATATGATTATGATCTACGGATATATAATTCAGGTACGTGTGTTTCGATTATGAAATTCAGAAATGAAAGGTGATTATGTTTTAAGTGATAATATGTGAAATATATGACATCAAATGATGTGAATGTATAAATAAATGGTGTGATACATATATGCTTGTTATACGAATTGTGGTCCTATATTTTGAGCATGGGAATTATGAAATGAGAAACATGGTTTTTGGAAATGGAAAGTAATATATATATATGTGTCAGATAATATGTGATTTGTAAGAAAATATAATGTGAATATGTGCTCTCTATATAAATGAAATTGAAATGTAGCCAAATGGATAAGTTAAATATGAAGTGGTTAGTGAACCATTACATGTTTTGGTTATTCATGTAATGATTATGTGGAAACTTGATTTATATGATTGAGTTAACGGTTGTCTTTTGAATGTGAAAACGTGATATATATATATTCATTGATAAATAAGATAAGAGAAGGTACTTAATGTGGTTATATGAATTTACGAGTACAAGATTGTATAAGTGATTGATGTTTGTTAAATTTGGTTTAATGATAATGATTTGTAAATATCATTGAAATGATTTATATCCTTATGACTTACTAAGCTTTCTAAGCTTACTCTGTGTGTTTTTCCTATGTTCATAGAGTTTCGGAGACTTGCTCGGGTTGGAAGTCGTTGGAGACCACATCACACTATCTAGTTATCACTTCGGTAATTAAAAGCTTTAAGTTTTTGGTTATGTGGCATGTATAGGCTAAATTCAATGTGGTTCATTTTGATTTGTATATGTTGCCATGCGAAAATGACTTGTTAATGACGTTAATGTTTGTGTATATTCAGGCATGGTATAGGCTTATTTTTGAGAAACATGTCTTCATGGTATGAATGAATGTGTGAAAATTTTAAATTGTATGCAAGATTTATCTTTTGAATGTGAATGAATATTAAAATATAAGTCCGATAATGCCTCGAACCCTATTTCGGCTTCAGATACGGGTAAGGGGTGCTACAATCCCCAAATAAATGAAACTTTAAAATGACCTTATTACATAAAATTTACCCATATAAACTGATTTTACTAATTTCAAAACGAAAACATAATTAGTGGTGTGGCCATCTCTGAGTCCCTCATAGCACCGACCCTCCTAAGGGTTACCTACACAGATAGGCAGAAAAGGTGAGTTTATGAAAACTCAGTGTGTAGTCCATATTTATCAAACAGTCAAACATACAGTGTTGAATAGTCTGGGCCTAGGCCCATATCAGTTGCGATATTAGTGTGGGCCTTAGCCCAATACAGTAACAGTATCAGTGTGGGCTTTACCCCATTTCAGTACAGTATCAAAAATGCCTACAGAGATCCTACCCATCCATCCTCCACACTCTACTCCATCGAGCCCTACACTCCATGTGGGGATAAAATTGACCAACCTATCCCTACACTCCATAATTTAGTACTGGTTCCAGTACTAACAGTAATTGTAGCAGAGCTGCCAGTAATAGGCTTATAGCCTTTCAGTACACTTCCTCCAATATCATGTGTCCCACCCAATGCAACGCAACAAAATATAAATGTACATACAATAAAGATGGCATGCTCAAACGTTCACATATCACATAGGGGTATTTTCATCATTTACCTCACAGGGGTATAACAGTCATAACATAAATTAGTGTCTAAGTGTAGTTATCAACCCAATAGTAGGTCCATAGTTGTCTCGTTTGACCCGTGCAACCTTAACAGTTTAACAGCAAAAATGGGCCCAAGCCCATAATATGACCCATGTGGGCCCCAACGCTAATGTGGCCTAATAAGCCCAAATAATGGCCTTGGTCGCGTACACTATACAGCCAACCCACAAAACTCCACCTATTCGTATGGTTTATCCGTGTGGGCACACGTGCTCATGGGGCTCACTCGGCCCATTTCGGCCCAACGTGGCCCAAGATGACCTATGCCCACAAGATCACTCGCGGTGGTCTCTACAATCACGTGCTCACTCTTATGCATTTAGATGACCACACGGGTACACGCACGCCCGTGTAGCATCGATGGTAATGGTTTTCTGGCTTTTGCCTTTTAACGATTGAAACAGTGTGATTACAAACATGTTATAGAGTTGTAGTCGAAATGCCTCTAAGATTGAGAACCTATGATCAACCACAACCTCTCATTAGTCTAACACCTTCGTTAACACAAAACCATATTGCAATTGAATAAAAATGTTTTAACCAAATCATCACGACTTACCAATCAACAATCGTAGCCCCTCGTATTCTCCCCAACACTTAACCCTTCACAAGAACAGTTAATCGATTCTTGAGAATCTGTAATCTCACACAAACACATCCAGAACTTAACACTTACCAATAAAGGAGTTATCACTTGTAAAGGAAAAGTAATCGGCTCTACACCTTGTTTTAATAGATTGAATCCCTAGCAACATTCATACAAAAAGAGAAGTATTAAGAAGGATATCTTTTGATGACAAAAAGAGGAAAAGTAGCCATTCGGCCTAAGAGGTACATAAGCCTAACCTTTAAGAGAAAAACTGAATAAGGTTCGGTTAAGGAACACTTACCAGTACACAAGGGTATTTCGACAGTCCCACAACAAGAACAGTCAAGCATAGAAAAGAGAAGAAGAGAAGAACAGTATCTAGGCTTTGATAGGGTTCAGCCAAAGTAGAAGCAAAGAGCAATCGATCAACACAAGTTCATAGAGAGCAAGAGAGCGAAGAAGAAAAGAACCGGTTCCCCAAGCAAGGCTCAAAACCAAAGCGAATTTGAGAGAAAAGGGACCAAAGATATTCGGCCAAAAGGGTAAGTTACCCAAAAGAGAAAAAGAATTGATGAACAGAAATCAGTGCACTAGGGTTAAGGAAAAGAGTAGAACCGATGAACCAACAAACCCAAATGCAATTCAAGCAAAGAATGGCTTTAGAAACAAAGGTGAAAAACAAAACAAAAGTTTCCAAAACTGAAAATGAAAAACAGGAGTTCCCCAAACTCAAAGCCAAATTCTCTTCAGTACCAAGAGTCCACCAACGACACTAACACTTCCTCTCACCCATCACTCCTCCTACAAACTCTCCCCACATCCTCAAACTGATTACCATTCAAATTCCCCCTTCATCTCCTAACTTTCGGCTATACACTCCCCTACACACTTCAAACTCCTCAATTGTACCAAGCCATAGAGTTCCATTGACACCCAAATTTCTACATGGCAATAAGCAAAATAAAACACCCTTTTGCATGCAGTAAGACTTGAACTCGAGTCCCTTGACAATAGACATATGCCATTAGCCCCTGGACCAACAGGTTATCAATGCCATGCTTAACCCACACTAATTTAAAAATCACACTAACAGGAGACAGGGTTTATTTAAGCCAAAAATCAAAATTTTGCACAAGCCAAGGCTTGTAAGCCCTTATAAGGGACAATGTGATTGTGTTGAATGATTTATGAGAATAATTGCTTTATGTTTGAAAAATGTATGCTATATGTTGTGAATTGATTGGTAATACCTCGTAACCCTACTCCGGTGATGGAAACGGGTTAGGGGTGTTACAAGACCAATTTGGGGTTAAGATGTTTATGGATAGGCCATACCAAATTTAGGTTAATTCCTACCTTGATGACTTCATAGGGTTGTTAGGCCTAGGGTTTAGGTTCTTCCTTTCCTGAACAACTGATCTGTGAGGAAATCCCTACAAAACAGTTGATTATTCAAACCTTCACTCGCTAATCCCCGGTAAGAGGATTAGTTCCTCATGGAATCAATAAACATCATAAACTTGATGTTGAATATATGCATAAAGAATAAAACAAGAGTAGAGTTTAAAGAATCTTATTTTTATTTGATATATGAAGTGCTGAAATCCTTAAACGTTTGATTGCATCTACAAATAAATTTTTCTGAAGAACATGAACGAAAAGAACTGAAAAGAAGCCTAAACCCTAAAAGAAAGAAAAATAAATTGAAATATAAATTTTTACAAAGGAAATCAATAATATAAAAAGCTATCCTTTAACAAGTGTTTAAGAGCCTATTTATAGAGTTAGGGTTTTCATCATCGTCAACCCTAGTTCAACTGATGCTCTTGTATTTAACCTTTCATTGTGTAAACTAAAACACCCCTAGATCATAAATGTTTCCCATACAGGACCGATTCGTGACACCCCCTAGTGCCTATGTCGCTATGTTGCAACACGGATGACTCGATGTCATAACATAAGCAGTAGAAAGGAGAAAACCTGAGACTACCTTCAATGTCGCGACACAGACTGAGGGTGTCACGACATACCCTTAAAGATAGCTGCAGATGAGTATATTAATTGCTATGTCTCGACACAGGCCCTTATGTGTTGCGACATCGACTCTGTGACGGGAATAAAACACGAAGTAAGGATGTTTTGGTCTACATAATCAAAGATTAAGCTCGAGAATATCAGCTAACTTAGGGTTAAGGATAACAAAAACCTGAAGGCAATAAATAGCCTCATTTGTAACCTATTATAGACACCATTCCATTGGCTAGATTCTCTCCTTAGATTCAGTTTTGTTTTCTTTTTTTCTTAGGTATTTTTAGAGTTTAGTCTTTTTTTTGTTTTCTTTCAAGAGATCTGATTTGTGAAGAAGATCAACTTTTGTGGATTTGTGCTTATTATTAATATCAAATTCTTAAACTCTCTACTTCAATTCATTCACTATGATTAATTTTTCCATCTATTCCATGTTGTTTGTGAAAGCCATGAGGAACTAATCCCTCTCTAGGGGTTAGCTAGTGGATGTATGATCTATTAATTACTTTATTGGTAAGTAAAATTGGTATTGCCCATTTATGAACACCTTTACCCCAAGCCAGTCTAGACAGTGAGGTTGGAAGATAAGTAGTTCTTGCTGACTCGTTATGTTAATGGAAGATCGGAAGATCATGCTAGGTAGTGACTAGTTGATTAACAAGGAACCCAAAGTAATAGTTGATGGGATTACTGAAGTGAGCTAATCACCCTTAATCGAGATTTGATTTACTCTACTCTTCTATGTCTTAATTTTTATTTATTTTATGTTATTTTGTTACTCTAAAAACTTTAAAAACCTTTATTTTATGTTCTCGTAGTATAATCTATTTAAAGTACTAATTATATCTTTTAATGTTTAGGTTAAAATTGATCTAGTGCTCACCTCCATTGGGTACGATTCTCAGAGTACTCACCTACTTCGTTGTAAAACCATATTACAACTCGACCCATATACTTCCGGATATCGCCTTGTTGCTCTATATTTTATTGCAGTATTCACACTCTGGCTGTTCGTACATCTAGAAGCGGTCAATAAGGTTAGGCTATATTCAACATACATCATATTTGTGAGATACTTCCCTCTTAGTTCTTGATTGAACTATCGAACTTATCAAGCCATAAGGTTTGTGGCGCTCACCCTTGTTGTATCACTCCATTAGTCTATCCCAGAGTGTGGCGACTTCACTTCAGGTTTATCCATGTAGGGTTTTATTTTATTAGTTATTCTAGAATAAAATATGTGAGTCAAATAGGGACAGAGAAATTTTGCAATATTGTTCTTGATGGAACGCGAAGAATCGATAAGCATATATGCCGATAGTGATGGCACAAATCCGATCTCAACAAATCGGCGCGAGACCGATGGTGGTTCAGAGGTGAATATCAATGGCAATGCCTGATGATGATGGCAAATAATGGTCTGACAGTGGTTGGTAGTGGTCCAGTAGTGGCTGGTGGTGACAGCAACACGAAATCTACAGTGAAAAGATGGCAATGAAAAAATGTGAATTAGTACCGTCGAAAAAGTCCGTGTTGGAAAACTTGAAAACCTATAGTATGGTTTAGGGTGAATTTAGTAATTTATAATTTATAATTTAATTTTTCTAGGATGGAATCTAAAAGCACAATGAAGCAAACAGAAAATGCCAAGAGGGGGGTGAATTGGCCTTTAAAAAATTTGGTGAAAGTAAAGGCAAGAATGAAACAAAGAACACAAAGAATTTAGAGTGCCTAAGCCTCAATTTTCTACTCTACTACCTTAGCTCTCCACCACTAAATATTTTCCCCAAATTCACTAATTTCTACAACATTTGAGGATAATGTTTAACCTTACAAATTTTGAAGATTTCTATCCCAAATCTTAAGTTTGTTTGCAAATTGAAGCACAAACCCAATGAAATACACTTGAGCAAAATAAGGGAAATAAGGTTCACAAGTGTATGTAAAAAGAATATGAAAATTTAAACTCTAAAATTGTTTGATTGATGATTTTTGCTTGAAGTACTTTTCTTGGATGTTGTATGTTACAACCCGTTTTTAGTCAAATCAAAATAGTAGTTTCGGGACCACAAATTTGAGGTTGAAATTTTATTTTAATATTATTTTAAGTGTTTACAGTATGATAGTATGTATGTGTGAAAGTTTCGTAAAGAAATTTTAATGTTTGAATGGTTAATTCGGTAAAGAGGACTAAATCACATAAAGCGTAAAACTTGAGTTCTATTAGTTAAAGGTATTAAATAGCTATGGATATTTAAATTCAAGGTCCTTATGTTGTAATTAGACCATGGTTAATGTGAGTGGACATATTTGGACACATTATTAATTGATTTTAATGTTTTAATTAAAGGTTAAAAGGGTAAATTAATAAATTAACTTAAGTAAACTATAGAAAACAAAATAGTCATCTTCTTTCATGCATTCATCCACTGAAATTGAAGCAAGAAGAAACCATATTTAGGGTTCCTTGGTTCGGCCACTTAATTGTTAAATTGGTGAGTGATTTTTGTCCCATTTTTAATGATTTCTATGTTTTTGAGATCGTTGCTTCATATTCTGGCTAGCCTATACCCTAGATTTTGAAATTGTTAAAGATTTAACATGTTTCCATTGTTGAATGTTTGAGTAATTTGATGGTCTGTGATAGATTTGGAAGGTTTAATGTTAGATTAATAGTTTTTATAAAGTGATTTTTGACAAAAATGTCAAAACAGGGTTAAATTGAGAAAATGTGAAATGTAGTGGTTACAAGTGTGAATAAATGAAGATTATGGGTTACTAGGGGCATTATGGTAATTCCCCTAGCATGCGCTAGTCTTGAATTTTATTAATTTGTGATTTTGTGAAATAAGGACTAAATTGTAAAAAATGTGAAATTTGTGAGGCAAAAGTGTAAATGTGTTTTAAATTGTATTTTGGACTAAATTGAAAGAATAAATGATTGAATAAGTTAATTTTGAATATAATTAGATCAGGAAAAGCGTAATACAGACTTGGATCAGGAAAAAGATAAAGTTATCAACTAATCGACTCGATTCGCTGTTTTAGCATCCGAGGTAAGTTTGTATGTATTAAGCATTATAATAAATATGCTTTACTGCTTTGATATTGCATAAATTGTATATACGGGACAACAGATATGTTCGACGATAAATCGGTTATTTGTGGCACTTAGTGTGCGATACGACATAGCTTCGGCTATATATGGCACTTAGTGTGCAATTCGACATAGCTTCAGCTATATATGGCACTTAGTGTGCGATTTGAGATAGCTTCGGCTATGTACGGCACTTAGTGTGTGAGATATCGAGTATGACATTTACTGTGTGAGACATTGAGTATTCGGTGCCATTCCGTGTATGTGTAATCTTGTTATGGATTGGTACAGGTATGTACATGTATATTATGAGATTAAAATCAAAGAAGTTACAAAGTTTGTATATAAGCTTATGACTAAGCAGTTGAAAGGTTTGTTAGTAATCATAAAGTACATGATAATTGTTTATATTGATGAATGTTGTATTTGTGATTAGTTAGATTTATATCATACGAACTTACTAGGATATGAAGCTTGCTTTGTGTTATTTTTTCTATGTTTTATAGTGAATCAAGGCTAGCTCAGATCCGGGAGTCATCAGGAATATCATCACACTATCAAACATCTAAGTTGGTACTTTTGGATTGTACATTTTTGGCATATGGCATGTATAGGCTAGATGTGGTATTTTGGTTGTGATTATAGCCATGAGATTTGGCTTGTAAATTGTATATGTTTTGGTTTGTATATATAGCCATGAGTGATGGCTTATTTTGGTATGTTTGGTATGAATGTGGTTATGGTTTTAAGTTGCTCAAATGGTTAATTGATTTGTGGAGTATAAAATGCTTGAGAAATGCCTTGATGAGGTATGATTTTAGATGTTGTGTGGTTATTTATAAGGAAGTTATGTAAGTGTGAATTATGGTAAATGAACTATATAGATTGATATTATTTTGGCATGAATTTGGCTAAGTAAATGGTAGTGATTTGAGATTTGGAATAGATGAAATTATAATGGCATGAATTGTGCATTTGGTTGATGATTTTGGCTACCTAATTGTATGATGAAATGGTACCATTTTGGTTGTTTAGGTGAGCATGAATAAGGGTGGAAAATTGGCCTTGTAAATGACCTATTTTTGTCCACACGGTCAGAGACACGGTCATGTTACACGATTGTGTGTCCCCTGATAATGAAATTGAATTGAAGTCAGTATGCTCTACACAGTCTAACACACGGGCGTGTGACTGGCTATGTGGTACAAGTCAGTATACTCCCTAATTGGCACACGGCCTAGCACACGGGCATGTGAGTTGGCCATCTTGCATAATTTAATATACCCTACAGTTGTGGCACATCCTAGCACACGACCTGGCACAAGGGCGTGTGTGGCCACTTCGAAGGGCACACTGGCTAGACACACGGGCGTGTGGTTGGTCGTGTGACCCAAGTCAGTATGTATGCCCTGTTTCCACATGGCCTAAAACACGGGCGTGTCTGGAGCCGTGTGAGGCACACTACCTGTTCACACGGGCGTGTGACCCCTGTATGATTGAAATTTTTCTAAGTTTCCAAAATTTTCATATATTATCAATTTAGTCCCAAAACACTTCTGAAGCATGTTTAAGGCCTCAGGCCCTTATAAGGGACAATGTGATTATGTTGAATGATTTATGTGAATGAATGCTTTATTCTTGCTAAATGTATGTTGTATGTTGTGAATTGATCGGTAATACCTTGTAACCCTACTCCGGCCACAGATACGGGTTAAGGGTGTTACATTGTAGGACTTTAAAAGATGGTATTTATATCCCGTAATAGATTTCCAGCCGTTGATGATGTTGGAGAAGTTAATATGGCTGTTGGGGATGCAAAACTAGAGGATTTATTTCACCCGCAACTTCGAGTATCGATACCTACAAAAACAGTATTGATATTTATTTTCATAAATGCTAATTCAGTGACCATTGGAATGAAAAAACTGATACTTCAAAAATATTTTATCGATACTTCCTAGAATAGGTATTGATACTGGACCGATATCGAAAACATGGTATCGATAAATTTTAATGTTTTGACAGAGTGCCTTTTTGGTTTGAATTTTACTAAGGGTATCGATTATTTTAAAAACTTATCGATGCTTGGCCAAATGGTATCGATACTTTTTAGCCTAGAGCATTTTTGACTTGTTTTAAAATCATTTTGACACATCAAAATGATTTGACTTAATTAAGGTCATTTTGACTTGGTTAAAAACATTTTCACATGGTTTGAAAATTGTTTCAAAATTTTCTAAGAGTTTATTATAACTATTAAAAAAATTATTTCTTAGAATTTAAATTTAGAAATTATTTTGTCAATTTCAACTTATATTCAAAAACACCTTTAATTTGTTATATCAAAATCTTTTATTAAAAAAAACTTAGTTTAACAATCTCCTCTTTTTTATATAACAAAACATTCGGTAAATTTATTTTTTGAATAATTGCTCCCCCTTAATAAAAGACATTTTAAATTTGAGGCCAAAATAAAATTTGTCATTCATATTGGCATTCATTCTTACAAAAAAACAATTTGGTCATAAAAATTTGCATTTAGTTATGAACAAAGAATAATCTCAATCCATTTACATTTTTTTCTCCCCCTTTTTGTTATATCAAAAGAAAATAAAGCTTAAAGAGAAAAAAAAGTTAGCTCATCAAAAGATAGAAAAAGTGAATTGAGCATCTAAAAAAAATATCGTAAGATACAAAAAAAACAATAAAGTGCAAGAACAAGTTATAGGCATAAGCATAAAAATAAATGTGCTAATGTCATGAAAATGAAATGTATGGCCTAGAGCTAGTCTAATCATCATGATGAGGGGAGAAAGGAGGCATCAAAGGGAAATGAGCTAAGAGAGATGTCATGTGCATCTCCAAGGTCGAGAGACGAGAGTTAACATCTTTCGTAAGACCTCGAATGTTGTTGCTCAAGGAATAAATAGCATCGAGAATAGCACTATTAACCTCGGAGGAGGGTTGAGCAGCATGCGACGAAGAAGGCGGTGGAGTAACGGTATTGATACGTGATATTTGTGACAGGTTTTAAATATTTATAATGAATCGTTCTTGAAACTAACTATTATCACGATGAAGGCAAGTGTACCTATCGAATAGTAGTATAGCTTTAGCAAGACCGGATTATCGAACCCAAAGGAACTAAAAGTACTAGTATCAACTTTCTTTTTATTATCTAGTATAACACCCCTATCCCGTATCCGTCGCCAGAATAGGTGAAGGGGCATTACCAGACTTGAAACTCATATCAGAACAGTAAATTTTTTTTTGAGAACATTCCTTTAGATAAATACTAAAGACAGTCAAGGATACAAATTTAAACTTCTATAAGTACACATTCAAAAGATGCCATTTTCGCATGGCTTATATACATTAACCAAAATATTCTTCGGCCACTGGTCTATTCTATACATGCCATAAAATAATTCAAAACATAACAGTAACAAGCAGTGGATAGTGATAGTGTGACTAGTTGCTGACGATCCCCGAGTCTGTAGCTTCCAAATGAGATCTATAAAACAGAGGAAACAAAGTAAACGGACTAAGCATTACAATGCTTAGTAAGTTTTAAGCAGTGTCAACAGATAACAATCAAATTATAACATAGTTGTTCGTATTTTTATTTCACTCTTCCTTCGGGCAAACCATCCCTTTACCGAATATGCACATCTCATCATATACGGTAGGCAGATAAACTTTCACATAAAAGTGAGCTCATGTGACATAGATATATTGTATAATTTCACATAACCTCTCACACTGATCCGATGTCACATAATCATAGGAATAGTCTCATAGATTGCTCACGTATGCATCACATAATTACCTTGTGATTCAGTTCAAATCAAGCTCACATATAAACTTGGAGTACATACCTGTTTAACCTTTCGCATTGAATATATTTATAAGCAATTCTTATTGCAAAGTCTTATAGCTTTAAACTCTACTCGGATTATCGGCGAGACCTTTAGCTCAGATGAAATCTCCACACGAGTCAGCGGGTCTTAACCCAGACATAGTCACCACATATGGTCATCTGGTCTTTAATCCCGGGTTTACATCATAGAGTTTCATGCATATTTATTCACATGTTACAACATTCACATCGACTATCATATTTGTAATTCATTTACCTCATATCCATCTCATACACGTTTCACATTAGCCATTCGGCTTTACCTCATATCCATCTCATACACGTTTCGCATTAGCCATTCGGCTTTACCTCATATCCATCTCATACACATTTCGCATTAGCCATTCGGCTTTACCACATATATACACATCCACGTTCATCACATTGGCAATTCGGCCTTATCACATATATGCATGTTCACATTCATCACATTGGCCATTCGGCCATATCACATATATGCATATTCACATTCATCACATTGGCCATTCGGCCTTTTCACACATATGCATGTTCACATTCTTCACATTGGCCATTCGGCCTTATCACACATATGCATGTTCACATTCATCACATTGGCCATTCGGCCTTATCACACATATGCATGTTCACATTCATCACATTGGCCATTCGGCCTTATCACACATATGCATATTCACATTCTTCACATTGGCCATTCGGCCTTATCACATATATGCATATTCACATTCATCACATTGGCCATTCGGCCTTATCACACATATGCATGTTCACATTCATCACATTGGCCATTCGGCCTTATCACATATATGCAAGTTCACATTCATCACATTGGCCATTCGACCTTATCACATATATGCATATTCATCACATTTGCCATTCGGCCTTATCACACATATGCATGTTCACATTCATCACATTGGCCATTCGGCCTTATCACACATATGCATGTTCACATTCATCACATTGGCCATTCGGCCTTATCACACATATGCATGTTCACATTCATCACATTGGCCATTCGGCCTTATCACACATATGCATGTTCACATTCATCACATTGGCCATTCGGCCTTATCACACATATGCATGTTCACATTCATCACATTGGCCATTCGGCCTTATCACACATATGCATGTTCACATTCATCACATTGGCCATTCGGCCTTATCACATATATGCATATTCACATTCATCACATAAAATCCTAAATCAAAATATAAATTTTCATGTATTCACATCACAATTATCCAAATATACTTCACATACCACGTATACTTTCATATATACACTTTGTCTTGGCTGAATCTACATCTATCATTTTGCCAATGAATAATTCAATTTCAAGCCATACTATCATTTCAGATTCGAATACTTATAAACTTACAATTTCACAAATTTTAATATCAAAGATCCATCTAACACTCATATATCATTTTATAATATCACAATTTAGAATTCACGTATGGGTTTAATCAATAGCTTATGAGCAACTAAAACAAGTTTTATCCATGTTTACAACATAACCACAATTTCTCTACAAGCTGTTTTCCTGAGCAACAGTCGTTAAATTATTTGTAACTAGGGCTACAAAATTCCAAATTATGTGCCGTTAATTTTCCATGAAAATAGACTCGTATATCCTCTATCCACAAAATGTTCAGAATTTTTGGTTTGGCCAATCAATACCAGATTTTTCTTAAAGTTTCCCCTATTTTACTGCTTGACTACTCTGACTACTCTTCACTAAGAATTTAATTTCTCAATGTACAGGATTCAAAATATGTTTTCGTTTCTTTTGTTTGAAACTAGACTCATTCAGGAGTCAAAACATATAATTTTATCTTAAAATCATTTTTGTACGATTTATAATGATTTTCCAAATGCTGAACAGGGGATTTCGGAGCCGTTCTGACTCTGTCTCACACAACTTTGAAAATCTCATTATCGGCAACCCCTTTACTTACACGATTTCTTTTATACGAAACTAGACGCATCAAGATTTAATTATATAATTTATTCAGCCTTTAACTCAACTCCCAAAATTTATGGTAATTTTTCCAAAACACGCTACTGCTGCTGTCCCTAGCAGATTTATACAATTTACTCTGTAAAGTTCTCATTCACATATTTAAAACATAATATCATATATGCCGTCCTTTAGAAAAGTCATTGACCTTAACGTATATACATAATTCATATTCATCCCATTTTAAAACTTAAAACTTACAAAGGAATCAAACTCAAATACTTAAGAACTTACTTAGTATCTTTCTGAGTAGTTACAGGTCGGCTATTTCGTCACTTTAGCTTTCACCTTATCCGAAGTTGTCCCTATGTGCTCTTAAGCTTAATTGAGTAAATTAAGTATATCAACTTCATATACTTCACTTAATCAAAGCAAGAAATACAATTATCCTCACTATCTCACACATATACGTTCAGTCAATCATTACTCTGTTACAAGTCAAGCCTAGCTTAGGCTAGATCGAACATATATAATCTTTTAACTCAATTTACGAATCAAGACATACTAGTTATCAATGGTTGACCATGATACACATAGTGAGCTCCATTTTTTTTTAACTCACACTCGGCACATAAAAACATACACAAAATTTTCCACACAAGCTAGTATTTTATACCAAATCTAATAACTAAATGTTATTAATGAGATTCATACCAAGACCGAATATTCATTAACAACCAAAGCATATATTCAACAATTTAACAATGTGTTTAACCTCCATGGCCGAATAGATCCTTTCTATTCCATTTAACTACCATAAATTTAAAGTATTTAAATCAAGTTCATGAGTTTCTAATTTCATTACTTCAACCATTCAAAGCCTATCTAATTTCTCAAATAGATTTCTAATACAAGAATTAAGCCAACCTACTAACCTTAACACCCACTACTTATGTACAAAAATTTATCCACCCTAGCCTATAGTTCATTCGGCCATTCTTCACTCAACCAAACAAAATTTCATAGCAAACTCCTATGACTGAGCACACACATATACTTACATCCCAATACTCATAATATTCGAAATTCACATTTTAATAAATTATCTTCAACAATGCCGAATCCTTAAGTGATTAAACATCAAATTTTACTCAATTCAAAACATATAAACAACATTTATTCATGACATCAAGCATCTTATTTCGGCTATTACTAGTATAAGCATTAACCATTCATGTTTTTAGAATGACCAATTTCTTTCCTCAACACATTCATCATCAAAATTCAAATAAAACAATCAAAATTCCTTCCTTTATAGCCATAACCGAATGCTCCATTCACCCATCATTATTGAAAATTTTAGCATGGGCTAAGCAAGAACCATGATAATTTACCTAAAACAAGTAAACATTTCACAAATTTAACACAATATACTAGCCTCCCTAAAGATTCAAGTGACCGAAATTCCTCCCCTCCTTTCTTTCTTCTATTCGGCCAAGTTGAACAAAGAGAGAACTTTGTTTTCATCACCAAATTTCCTTATTTTTATTTAAAGTATAAAACCATTTAACTAAAATTAATACATATTTTAATATGAGTCCATCATCTTGGCCGGCCACTACTATCAAAAGGGGTTATTTGACATGCAAGTCCAAGCATTTTTATAACATGCATTAATAAGCTACTTCAACATTTGCCTAACACATTTCTAAATTTTCTCACAGAAGTCCTATTTAATAATTTCGCATACAAATGATAAAATTAAAGTATGAAACTTCCACACATTCATATTCACATATAATAAGCATCGAATATGACTGTTAATTATTTTTATGACTCAGTTTCGTGGTCCCGAAACCACTTTCCGACTAGGGTAAAATTAGGGGTGTCACAACTCTCCCCCCTTTAGGGATTTTCGTCCCCGAAAATTTCTACTGATGAATAGTTTAGGATAACGTCCTCTTATTGTGACACCCCTAATTTGACCCTAGTGAAAAGTGGTTTCGGGACCACAAAATCGAGTCATAAAAATAATTAGCCGTCATATTTTATGACTATTATATGTAAATACGAATGTGTGAAAGTTTTAAGCTTTGATTGAGTAAATTGCATGTGAATTTTGTCAATGGGACTTATGTGTGACACTTTTAAAATGTGATAGTTAATCTATAAGGCTCAATTAGTGCATGTCATATGAATAAAGGGTTTGCATGTCAAATATCCCTTATTAATGAGTAGTGGCCGGCCATGGATGGGTCATTGATGATATTATGAATTCTTTTATTAGCACTATGAGTTTAGAAAATAAAAGAATGAATTAAGAATGATAAAACATGAGGTGAGTGGGAGGAGAAACCAAAGTTGTCTCCCCCTTACTCCCCATTGCCATGACTAGTGAAAGAGGAGAAAAACAAAGTTCTTTCTTTGTTGTTCAACTTGGCCGAATAGAAGAAGCAAAGGAGGGGAAGAAAATTCGGTCACTTGAATCCTTAGGAAGGTTAGTACATTGTGTTGAAATTGTGAAATAATTACTTGTTTTAGGTAAATTATCATGGTTCTTGCTTAGCCCATGCAAAAATTTCCACTAATGATGGGTGAATAGAGCCTTCGGCTAAGGTTATAAGGGAAGAAATTTTGATTGCTTTACTTGAATCTTGATGATGAATGTATTGAGGAAAGAACTTGGTCTTTCTAAAAATATGAATGGTTAAAGTTCATACTAGTAATAGCCGAATTAAAGAATGCTTGATGTCATGAGAAAATGCTGTTCATGTTATTTGGATGAGAAAGGGTAGTTGGGTGAAGTAGAGTCTAGCAAATGAGCACATATGTGCACTAGTTGCTAAATGAAGAAAAAATCGGCTAACAAGGGAGTACTAAGGCTGAATATGATTTTGAATATTAGTGGTGTAGTTGCCGAATTTGAACTATGTAGTTATTGAGTAATGTGTGTGTTTTAAGTGATAGAATTGAGTGAATGCTTGGAATGTGATATGTATGAATTATGTGTTAAATTAAGGTTTGCTGAGCTAGCTATTAAGATGAAGTGCAAATGTTAGTATTTGATTGCTAATGTATATATGTGTACTAGCCGAGCTTTGAATTTAAATAATGGTTGGAGCACCATGTGTTGTAATAAGATTATTTGAGTGAGATCATAGATATTTATATGATGAATTCGATTGTGGATATACATGCTTAAACAAGATGCACACATGAATGAATAGATAGCTTGGTGTTGCATGTATTCGGTCATAAAGGTGCACATGAGGAAATGTTAGATTAATTGTATTAAATTGCTCAATGTGATTAAAAATGCGTATGACCATTTTGTGTTTGAGCTAAAGGTGGCCATATGACCTATCAAACTCCTTGTCATATTCGGCCATAAGCTAGCATAATGAGACTTTAATAAGTTAAATTTGTTTGAATTAGCTCAAGAGCTTAGAGGACCAAAGTTGGATAAGGGAAGGGAAAAAGTGATCGAATAGCCGCCGAGATCGTTCGACCACATCCGAGGTAAGTTTTAAGTGATTAAACGTTCAGTAAATTCAATTATAATAGGACATGATGAGTTGATTTAATAAGATATGATGTGGCCATGATATGTTCTAAGTTCAAATGGTAAGTTCTTAAGTGTTTGAGCTTGGGAATTTAAGGGTAATTTGAAATAGTCTGCTTAGGACAGCAGCAGTAACGTGACTTTAGAAAATCACCATAAATTTATGGATTTGAATTAGAGGCTGAATGAGACATGAAATTAAATCTTAATGAGTCTAGTTTCTTATAAAAGAAACCGTGTAAGAAAAGGAATTTCCGATAATGAGATATTTAAAGTTGTGTGAGACGGTGTCAGAATGACTCCGAAATCCCCTGTTCTGTTTTTAGAAAATCATTATAAATTGTACAAAAAATGGTTATAAGATAAAATTTATATGCTTAGACTCCGTAATGAGTCTAGTTTCAAATGAAATCAAATACAACACATTTTGAATTCTATAAAATGAGAAATTTGATTCGTAGTGAAGAGTGGTCAGATTAGTCAAACAGTGAAACAGGGGAAACTTTAAGAAAAATCTGGTATTGATTGGCCAAACCTCAAATCCTGGAAATTTTATGGGTGGAATATATACGAGTCTATATTCAGGAAAAATTAACGGAAAGTGATTTGGAGTTTTGTAGCTCCAGTTATAAATAATTTAGTGACTGTTGCTCAGGAAAAACAGCTTGTGCTGAATTTGAGATTATGTTGTGAACCTTGATAAACTTGTTTTAGTTGCTCACAAGCTATTGATTAAACCCATACTTGAATTCTAAATCGTGATATTGTAAGTTCTTGAGTAATAGAGCTTAAATTATGATTTGATTAGATCATGTTTTAAACAAATCAAAATCATGCTCTTTGTGTGTGGCTATTGAGCCGAAATTGCAAGAATGATAAGTGTCTTGTGTTTGAGTTTTGCTAACGAAAATGAAATACGAATGTGCCATGATTTATTGTTAAATGTGCATGGTTATTTGAATGATGTCTGGGCTAAGTCCCGAGGGCTTTGTGCTAAGTGACCATATCCGGACTAAGATCCGAAGGCATTTGTGCGAGTTACTAAATCCGGGTTAAGTCCCGAAGGCATTTGTGCGAGTTACTATAACCGGGCTATGTCCCGAAGGCATTTGAACGAGTAGCTATATCCGGTTAAATTCCGAAGGTATGTGATTTGGGAATGAATGATCTTGCTGTAAAAAGTTCAGTTAATACGCTTGAAACATCCCAACATTGAGGTATGTTTCGTATGTGCTTTGAATTAGTTGAGCCCTTACAAATAAGTATTCGCTCAGTTGATAAATGAGCTACCGGCCTTTGGCTAAGTTGATCTTTGTGTATGAATAAAAGGGTTGGTAATGTGAAAGTGTATATATGTGATAAGGTCGAATGGCCAATGTGATGAATGTGAAAGTGTATATATATGTGATAAGGCCTAATGGCCGATGTGATGAATGTGAAAGTGTATATATGTGATAAGGCCGAATGGCCAATGTGATGAATGTGAAAGTGTATATATATGTGATAAGGCCTAATGGCCGATGTGATGAATGTGAAAGTGTATATATATGTGATAAGGCCTAATGGCCGATGTGATGAATGTGAAAGTGTATATATGTGATAAGGCCTAATAGCCGATGTGATGAATGTGAAAGTGTATATATGTGATAAGGCCGAATGGCCAATGTGATGAATGTGAAAGTGTATATATATGTGATAAGGCCTAATGGCCGATGTGATGAATGTGAAAGTGTATATATGTGATGAGGCCTAATGGCCGATGTGATGAATGTGAAAGTGTATATATGTGACAGGGCCGAATGGCCAACGTGATGGATGTGAAAGTGTATAAATGTGATAAGTCCCGAAGGGCAATTGTGTCAGTACTATATCCGGGTTAAAACCCCGCTGGCTTTATGCGAGAGTATTATCCTGATTAATGTCCGTAGGCTTCGTGCTCGTACTATATCCGAGCTTTAAAGACCCGACGGCTAAATGCTAGGATTCAAGTAAGACTTTGATATTGAGTATCTGCATTAAGTTACCATCAGATAAGTATTATGTATTCAAGATGTTCAGGTACGTATTACTTACTCATCGGTGGAGTGATTTCGAGGTGAATTATCAGTATCAAAGAGGTAGGTAAATGTGATTAATATTATAACTCCAAATGTGAGAATGTGCTTTGGAAATATTTGACCATCTAGGTCATTATTATTCGAAAGTATATATGTGGCAGCCAAGTGTTGCGTTTAATGATATTATAGATCGAGATGAAGCTCTAGATTAACTTCATCGAACAGTTGAAATGAATGACCAATAATAGTGATTGAGAACACTTTATCTTGCTTAAAACTTACTAAGCATTAAATGCTTACTCCGTTCTTTGAATCTCTGTTTTATAGATTTTGGTTCCTCAGCTATCGGACACGGGATTATTGAAGTCGAAGTCGCCCACACTATCAAAGCCCTTTTGGTACACTTTTGGTTGAACTCTGAAAATGGCATGTATAGGACTACCCTTTTGTAGTGGGTCATGGACCCTTTGGATTTGTATAATTTTGGATAGCCATGCGAAAATGGCTTATATATGTTTGAGCATAATGTTATAATCATTTGGTATGGATATGGTTATTGAGAGGTGTGGATATGCTTAACAAGGATTGGCCATGGGAATGGTTAATCACTATCATAATTTGTGCTATTTATGCTAAAAGGGCTAGTTGAATCATGGAAACTATGAAATAGGTAAAGTCTACCTTAAAGGCAGATGCTGACAGCAGCAGTGATGTAGATTTGGAAAATCACTAAAAATATTAGGAATAGAATTAAATAGTGAATAAATTATTTAAATGAACCTTGATGAATCCACTTTCATATGGAAGAAACGAAACGGTCATATGAGTGGTATGTTAAGAGATAGTTAGGTTTTCGTGAGACAGGGCCAGAACGGTTTCTGGATTCCCTATTCTGACTTTGGAAATTCATTATAAATTAACCAGAGATAATTAGGAGTCATGCCATATATGTATAGATTCCTCTTTGAGTCTAGTTTCTATAGAAATAAACGGCATCAGTATTGAATCCCTAAACAGGGAGATATCCAAATCGTAATACATGAAGGTCAGTGTAGTCGCACCCTGTAACAGGGGAGACTTTAACTAATAAACTGTGCTAATTGGCCCGACCAAAAATTCTAGAAAAAAATATGTAGATGGACATGTGAGTCTAGTTTCAGGAAAAATTACAAAACTGATTTTTGATTTTTAGAACTCAAGATATGATTTTTAAGGTGACAGTGACACAGTTAGCCAACTGCCTGGAAATTTTTAAATTGGACTGCAAAGAAGTGATTTAAGTCTGCAAACCCCTCGTGTCCGACTCCGGCGACAGACTCGGGTACGGGGTGTTACACTTATTGAATTATATCCATATAACCATTAGCTCATCGATAGCAATTGTAATTCATTACTGATTTCGCATTGATCTATAAATTCATTTTCTTATCTTACAACAAATACATAAACATTTCTACAAGTATGCACCTATATCTCATTTTCTTGATTTCATAAGCAATAATCACTTAATTTAATTCACAAATGCATTTCAAACACATATTAAGCACATATTAACATGTATAATTCACATCATCAACCCACATATTTGTAACCCACATTTTCATTCATGTATAAGCTGTAACCTGACCGAAAGTACACATATACTCAAACATCCCAATAAATATCCTTTATAACTCCACCATATCTCACTATTCAACTTAGCCTATTTCCAACAGAAAATCAACTTCCACATACCTGAACATTGAATTCATTTAGCACATTCAATCACCGTTAACGATACCCGTATACAATCGATTTGGCATAAAGCCTCATATAGTATACCGGCATGGGATTTATTTTAGCACATAACCCATATATCCAAAATTATCAGCATTCATCAAAAATTCTTACAGATTTTCAAGTGTCGAACTTAATCGAAATAATTTCTTGAACATGATTAACAAAAATAAAGGGTCATTTAGCAATAGCACATATGACTTCATATACCATGCATCCCCTAAACTAAATCCATAACACATTCATAACATGAATTCATTTCTTAACAACATATCCACCATCTTAAATCAATGCCTTCGTTCCATACGAGGTCTTACATGAATCTTGTTTTACTCGCTTAATGTCTACTGACCGATCTCGCACGCATAGTGCTCGGTTGAAGAACTTGCACTCTCAGTGCCTCTAATCATTTGCATACATAGTGCCCCAATTCATTTGTTGTTACACATTGAAATGACTTAACCAAGTCTATAAACATCATGTATGTACACTTTTAAACATATCCTTTCCTTTAACTTTGAATTCGTATAGTAATGAACACTTAAACTTTGTTCAAATTACCAGCACGAAGCCTACTAGGCACGAAGGCCCGAATACACATCATCAGCATGAATGCTCTTCGGGACTTAGCCCGGATATAACACCAGCACGAATGCTCTTCGAGACTTAGCCCGGATATAACACCAGCACGTATGCTCTTCGGGACTTAGCCCGGATATATCACTTGCACGAATGCTCTTCGGAACTTAGTCCGGATATATCACTAGCACGAATGCTCTTCGGGACTTAGCCCGGATACATCACTAGCACGAATGCTCTTCGAAACTTAGCTCAGATATATCACTAGCACGAATGCTCTTCGGAACTTAGCCCGGATATATCATTAGCACGAATGCTCTTCGGGACTTAGCTCGGATACATCACTAGCATGAATGCTCTTCGGGACTTAGCCCGGATATATCACTAGCACGAATGCTCTTCGGAACTTAGCCCGGATATATCACTAGCACGAATGCTCTTCGGGACTTAGCCCGGATATATATAACTCTCAATTCTCATGTATATATACACATATAACAATACACATTAGTATATCATTTACATTACTTGAATACAAACACAACATGCTTATCGACCATTCAACTTTCAGTTCCATAACCACATACAAAGATCACATTTATAGTCATAACACTCTTTCAAAATTGCATCACTTATACCCTTATAATTCAATCCAAATCAAAATTCAAATGCGAGTACATGATACGTACCTGATCAACTTAATAATTCGAGCATGTCCAAGTGAAGTTATATCACAAATTCTCATAGTCAGAAGCTTGCTACAGCTCGATCGGGATCAAGATTCATTACAATACAACAAACACATTTTAATAGTCAAAAATCATCACACTATCATTTTATCACTTTATGGCATGTATAAATAGACTCACGCGTGCTACGTTAGTCCTAGAATTGACTAAATCGTGGCTCTGATACCAAATAAAATGTAACACCCCTATCCCGTATCCGTCGCCAGAAGAGGTGAAGAGGCATTACCAGACTTGAAACTCATATCAGAACAGTAATTTTTTTTTTTTGAGAACATTTCTTTAGATAAATACTAAAGACAGTCAATGATACAAATTTAAACTTCTATAAGTACACATTCAAAAGATGCCATTTTCGCATGGCTTATATACATTAACCAAAATATTCTTTGGCCACTGGTCTATTCTATACATGCCATAATATAATTCAAAACATAACAGTAACAAGCAATGGATAGTGATAGTGTGACTAGTTGCTGACGATCCCCGAGTCTGTAGCTTCCAAATGAGATCTATAAAACAGAGGAAACAAAGTAAACGGAGTAAGCATTACAATGCTTAGTAAGTTTTAAGCAGTGTCAACAGATAACAATCAAATTATAACATAGTTGTTCGTATTTTTATTTCACTCTTCCTTCGGGCAAACCATCCCTTTACCGAATATGCACATCTCATCATATACGATAGGCAGATAAACTTTCACATAAAAGTGAGCTCATGTGACATAGATATATTGTATAATTTCACATAACCTCTCACACTGATCCGATGTCACATAATCATAGGAATAGTCTCATAGATTGCTCACGTATGCATCACATAATTACCTTGTGATTTAGTTCAAATCAAGCTCACATATAAACTTGGAGTACATACCTGTTTAACCTTTCGCATTGAATATATTTATAAGCAATTCTTATTGCGAAGTCTTATAGCTTTAAACTCTACACGGATTATCGGCGAGACCTTTAGCTCAGATGAAATCTCCACACGAGTCAGCGGGTCATAACCCAGACATAGTCACCACATATGGTCATCTGGTCTTTAATCCCGGGTTTACATCATAGAGTTTCATGCATATTTATTCACATGTTACAATATTCACATCGACTATCATATTTGTAATTCATTTACCTCATATCCATCTCATACACGTTTCACATTAGCCATTCGGCTTTACCTCATATCCATCTCATACACGTTTCGCATTAGCCATTCGGCTTTACCTCATACCCATCTCATACACATTTCGCATTAGCCATTCGGCTTTACCACATATATACACATCCACGTTCATCACATTGGCAATTCAGCCTTATCACATATATGCATGTTCACATTCATCACATTGGCCATTCGGCCTTATCACATATATGCATATTCACATTCATCACATTGGCCATTCGGCCTTTTCACACATATGCATGTTCACATTCTTCACAGTGGCCATTCGGCCTTATCACACATATGCATGTTCACATTCATCACATTGGCCATTCGGCCTTATCACACATATGCATATTCACATTCATCACATTGGCCATTCGGCCTTATCACACATATGCATGTTCACATTCATCACATTGGCCAGTCGGCCTTATCACATATATGCATATTCACATTCATCACATAAAATCCTAAATCAAAATATAAATTTTCATGTATTCACATCACAATTATCCAAATATACTTCACATACCACGTATACTTTCATGTATACACTTTGTCTTGGCTGAATCTACATCTATCATTTTGCCAATGAATAATTCAATTTCAAGCCATACTATCATTTCATATTCGAATACTTATAAACTTACAGTTTCACAAATTTTAATATCAAAGATCCATCTAACACTCATATATCATTTTATAATATCACAATTTAGAATTCACGTATGGGTTTAATCAATAGCTTATGAGCAACTAAAACAAGTTTTATCCATGTTTACAACATAACCACAATTTCTCTACAAGCTGTTTTCCTGAGCAACAGTCGTTAAATTATTTGTAACTAGGGCTACAAAATTCCAAATTATGTGCCGTTAATTTTCCATGAAAATAGACTCGTATATCCTCTATCCACAAAATGTTCAGAATTTTTGGTGTGGCCAATCAATACCAGATTTTTCTTAAAGTTTCCCCTATTTTACTGCTTGACTACTCTGACTACTCTTCACTAAGAATTTAATTTCTCAATGTACAGGATTCAAAATATGTTTTCGTTTCTTTTGTTTGAAACTAGACTCATTCAGGAGTCAAAACATATAATTTTATCTTATAATCATTTTTGTACCATTTATAATGATTTTCCAAATACTGAACAGGGGATTTCAGAGCCGTTCTGACTCTGTCTCACACAACTTTGAAAATCTCATTATCGGCAACCCCTTTACTTACACGATTTCTTTTATACGAAACTAGACGCATCAAGCTTTAATTATATAATTTATTCAGCCTTTAACTCAACTCCCACAATTTATGGTAATTTTTCCAAAACACGCTACTGCTGCTGTCCCTAGCAGATTTATACAATTTACTCTGTAAAGTTCTCATTCACATATTTAAAACATAATATCATATATGCCGTCCTTTAGAAAAGTCATTGACCTTAACGTATATACATAATTCATATTCATCCCGTTTTAAAACTTAAAACTTACAAAGGAATCAAACTCAAATACTTAAGAACTTACCTAGTATCTTTCTGAGTAGTTACAGGTCGGCTATTTCGTCACTTTAGCTTTCACCTTATCCGAAGTTGTCCTTATGTGCTCTTAAGGTTAATTGAGTAAATTAAGTATATCAACTTCATATACTTCACTTAATCAAAGCAAGAAATACAATTATCCTCACTATCTCACACATATACGTTCAGTCAATCATTACTATGTTACAAGTCAAGCCTAGCTTAGGCTAGATCGAACATATATAATCTTTTAACTCAATTTACGAATCAAGACATACTAGTTATCAAAGGTTGACCATGATACACATAGTGAGCTCCATTTTTTTTTAACTCACATTCGGCACATAAAAACATACACAAAATTTTCCACACAAGCTAGTATTTTATACCAAATCTAATAACTAAATGTTATTAATGATATTCATACCAAGACCGAATATTCATTAACAACAAAAGCATATATTCAACAATTTAACAATGTGTTTAACCTCCATGGCCGAATAGATCCTTTCTATTCCATTTAACTACCATAAATTTAAAGTATTTAAATCAAGTTCATGAGTTTCTAATTTCATTACTTCAACCATTCAAAGCCTATCTAATTTCTCAAATAGATTTCTAATACAAGAATTAAGCCAACCTACTAACCTTAACACCCGCTACTTATGTACAAAAATTTATCCACCCTAGCCTATAGTTCATTCGGCCATTCTTCACTCAACCAAACAAAATTTCATAGCAAACTCCTATGACCGAGCACACACATATACTTACATCCCAATACTCATAATATTCAAAATTCACATTTTAATAAATTATCTTAAACAATGCCGAATCCTTAAGTGATTAAACATCAAATTTTACTCAATTCAAAACATATAAACAACATTTATTCATGACATCAAGCATCTTATTTCGGCTATTACTAGTATAAGCATTAACCATTCATGTTTTTAGAATGACCAATTTCTTTCCTCAACACATTCATCATCAAAATTCAAATAAAAAATCAAAATTCCTTCCTTTATAGCCATAACCGAATGCTCCATTCACCCATCATTATTGAAAATTTTAGCATGGGCTAAGCAAGAACCATGATAATTTACCTAAAACAAGTAAACATTTCACAAATTTAACACAATATACTAACCTCCCTAAAGATTCAAGTGACCGAAATTCCTCCCCTCCTTTCTTTCTTCTATTCGGCCAAGTTGAACAAAGAGAGAACTTTGTTTTCATCACCAAATTTCCTTTTTTTTATTTAAAGTATAAAACCATTTAACTAAAATTAATACATATTTTAATATGAGTCCATCATCTTGGCCGGCCACTACTAGCAAAAAGGGTTATTTGACATGCAAGTCCAAGCATTTTTATAACATGCATTAATAAGCTACTTCAACATTTGCCTAACACAATTCTAAATTTTCTCACATAAGTCCTATTTAATAATTTCGCATACAAATGATAAAATTAAAGTATGAAACTTCCACACATTCATATTCACATATAATAAGCATCGAATATGACTGTTAATTATTTTTATGACTCGGTTTCGTGGTCCCGAAACCACTTTTCGACTAGGGTCAAATTAGGGGTGTCACATCTAGCCTAAAAAATAAAAGGGTTTTGTTTATCTAACTAATTAATTAAACTAAGAAATCACAGAAAAGAAATTTGGGGAAAATACTCTTTGGAAAACTTAATTGATTAAGACAATACCTAAGGAAAAATCCACCTAGACTTCACTTGTTAGTTGACTCTGAATTGGACGATTTATTCATTCAACTTGTTCCGTAGAGATCCCTAAGTTATATTATTATCTCTCTCGAGACTAACAACGTCTAACCCTAGATTGAATAATTGAAATCTCTTTCTAATTAACGCCCTAGGGTTGCATTAACTCGATCTATGGATCCCCTTATTAGGTTTCACCCTAATCCAGCAAAATCTTGTCACCCTATCTCTAGGCGTGCAATCAACTCTGCTTAATTATGACAAATTTACTCTTAGACAAGGTCTATTCCTCCTCTGAATAAGAGCTTAACTTGAATCAATATCCTAGAATATCAAAACAAGAATTAAGAACACATAATTAAGAACAAGTCAAATATTTATCATACAATTCAGATAATAATAACAAGATCCATCTTAGGTTTCATTCCCCTTAGGTATTTAGGGGTTTTAGTTCATACTATGAAAGAAAACATCTTAAAAGAATAAAAATAACAAAACATAAGAAAACCCAAAACTCCTGAGGGAATTTGAAGGGAGATCTTCAATCTTGATGGTGAATCCGGCTTTTGAGATGGATCGATCGACTTTCCTTGAGCAATTCCTTGCTTCGTCCTCTGCTTCCCCTATCTAAGTGCCTCCTCAGGTATTTAAATAAGCTTTGGAGTGCCTAAGAGCCCTCAAAATTGGCCTTTTCCGAATTGGACTAAACTTGGGCTCAGTAGGGACACGCCCGTGTGACACGCCCATGTGCGATTGCTTAAGGCCGTGGTCAAGGCTGTTAAATGGGCACGGGCGTTTGATCTACCCGTGTAAATCGTGCTTTGACCTTGCCAAAGGGACACGGCCGTGTGGTCTGCCCGTGTAAGGAAGTCCAGGCTGTGCTAATTTCATATGTTGGCCCATCTTCTTCATTTTTGGCCCATTTCTCGTTCCTTTCACTCTCCTATGCTCACCTAAGTATAAAACATGAAATTAAGGCATTAGGAGCATCAAATTCACCAATTTTAAGGAAAAATCATCCATAAAATGTGCTAAGCATGGGATAGAAATATGTATAAATTACGGTTTATCAGGTATCGGGTACCAGAATGTCGTCAAAGGTAGCATCAACGTCATTATCTTCATTATCCCCTGGTTGGTCATGTTTTATCCAAGTGTTGGTGGTAGCATCGAAGTGATATTCCGCATGATGGAAAGCCCAATAACAAATAGGTTTATTAGAGGAAACGGGGGTGTCTCCATAAGTGCTAATGCCTAATTGCCTAAGAGCATATGAAAAATACGTACCATGGGGGAGACTGATGTCTATATTCATCCCTTATCCAATAGCTTTCATAATTTCATTAAACAAGATAAGTGAAAGGTCAGGGCACCTATCGGATTTAAAACAATCAAGCCACCAATAATCGGTGTTTTGAAGCTTGGCATGTTTTTTGATAGGTCTTAGATTCCAAGTAACAATTAAATGGAAGACATGATCATGGAGATTTAGTTCATATATTGATCTAGACTGGATAAAAAGGGGAGGAACAAAATGCACTTATTTATTGGACGAACCTTCAGAAGGTAAGTGAAGATAATCGCCAAACTCTTCGAGAGCGAGGCGAATAGGAGTTCCAATTAAAAAAAAGGTGATGGCAGTAATGAAGTCACCTAACTCATTATGTTCGAGTTTGGCATTCGAAAAGAAAGATCGAACAAGATTTAAATAAGTTTGCAAACAAATATTAAAAGAAATCCATCCACCCCCAATTTCGTAAAATAGAGAGATGGGTAAAGCTAATGGCTTTTAACATGACTATATCAACTTTCCTAACCTCCCATACAAGTTTTGATGCAAAATACGAATTAAAAATATATCGAGAGTGTGAATCTTGAAAACAAGTGCTAAACGATGACTCTAACTTACTAGATGGATTAGAAGATGATGCACTAGTCCTAGAACATTTCTTTGGGGTAATAATTGCTATTAACAACTTAGAAAAACACTAAAACCAAAAAAAAAAATCTCTTTGAGGAATTTTGTCAAACACTTGGTAGGTTAAGGATTGAAAAAGAGTTTAAAAAATATCTTTAGGAATAGGTGACCTCCTACAATAAAACATGATATATATTATTCAAAAATATCCCAATAACCATCAACAAACACGATTTCAACTTACATTTGTCAAAATCAACAAGTTGAAAATTTTATAAATTTACCTCAAAATTATTGAAAAAGGAATAATCTTCAAGCAATGAGGATCAAATCTTGTGAAAAAGAAGTTTGAAGATGGAAAAGAACCAAGATTTATCAAAAAATTAAAGAAATTTGAAAATTTTTTTAAAGGAGATGAGAGGATTTTCAGTGGAAGGAAAAACAACTTAGGGTTCTTTGTGTTTAAAACTGCTGTAGGCACCTTTAAAAGCCCTGTGGTATCGATATTTTTACATGAGTATCGATATTTTTTAGTTGGTATCCATACCAATTTAGCATTCTATTTTTCAACTGTAGTAAAATAAAAAAAATGAGATTTTTAGGTTGTATTGTTTCCTAAGTGTCCTAAAATGACTCCAAAACAGTTCCTAAACATTTCATATGCATAAGGATATGTAGTTAGAGTGAAATGCATGAAGCAAGAATATGTTAAAAAAATGACTAATTTAATACCACTTCTTTAAAATGTGAAAGGAAATGAAAAAAAAAATAATACAAATTTTCACAAGAAACTTCCCTTGCCTTTTTTGCTTATAAGAGCCATGAAATCCATATTCAACAAGTTTGTAGTAATAAGGTAATCAAACATGGTACAAGAAGATTGTAACACAAAGTTAAGGCAAGGTTGTTAAACCTTGTTCTCCCCTAAGTGTCCAAAATCTTTCTTTGTCTAATGGATTTGTGAAAATGTAAGCTAATTGGTTTAAGGTTCTATATTCTCTAGAATTATTTCACCCTTTTGGACATGATCTCTAATGAAATAATGTTGAATTTCATTGTATTTAGTTGTAGAATGTTGGATGGGATTTTTAGTGAGACAAATGGCAATAGTATTGTCACACTTGATAGGAACGGTATATATATCAATTCCATAGTCCTTAAGTTGTTGTTTCATCCAACATAATTTTGTTTCTTTGAAAACCATGAAATTAGCATGTTGCCTAAAAATTGACAAGTACCGGAGGTGCTTTTCCTATCTAATTTGCATCCTCTAAAATATGAATCCAAGTAAGTATGCAAGCTGAAGGATGAGCCTCTAGAGTACCAAAGACCTAAATTTTGAGTATCTGTAGGGTATCTAAATATTCCCTTAATGGCTTGTAAATGTAATTCCTTAAGACAAGATTGATATCTAGCACGCAAGCATACACAAAACATAATGTCGGGTCTACTTGCAATAAGGTAAAGCAAAGAACCAATCATTCACCTATATAATTTTAAATCAACGTATTCACCTTCCTTATCTTTGTCAAGCTTTGTAGAATAGCTCATTGGAGTAGGTTGTGGTTTGAGAGTGTCCATCCCAAAATTTTTGAGCATGTCCCTTGTGCACTTAGCTTGATTGATGAATATACCATCCTTTCTTTGCTTGATTTGGACACCTAAGAAGAAATTTAGTTCTCCAATGATACTCATCTCAAACTCACCTTGCATTAGCTTATAAAATTATTAACAAAGAATGTCATTAGTAGAACAAAAAAGAATATCATCAATACAGATTTGAACTACTAATAAATCTTCGTCTTCTTTTTTAAAAAAAAGTGTTGTATCAACCTTCCCTTTACAAAAATCTTTTTCAAGAAGAAAATTTGATAATCTTTACCAAGCTTTAAGAGCTTGCTTCAAATCATACAATGTAACACCCCTTACTTGTATTCAACATCGGAATAGGGTTACAAAGTATTACTAGAATTATAACACAAACGAACATACATTTCACATACATATTTCATTTTCATGTAATTATCATTAGACATCAACCACATTGTCCCTAATACGAGCCTACGAGGCACAAAACATGCTTTAAGAGTTGTTCAGGACTAAACTGTTAACTCATGAAATTTTTGGAAAACTTAGAAAAGTTTGTAAACTACAGGGGACACTCCCATGTGGCCCGACTGTGTGTCTCACACGGCCAAAGACACACCCGTGTCAAAGGCAGTGTGGACATTCAAAATGGAAGCACATGGCCGTGTTCCAGCCTATGTCCTCCCCCATGTAACTCACTGACTTGGGTCACAGGGCCAATGCTCATGCCCGTGTGCTAGGCCATGTAATAGCCTGGTTTTAGCTAAATCGAAGCGTGGTTTCGAAACCACAAATTCAAGGTCAAAAAATTATTTTAATATTATTTTTTGTGATTATAGCATGTGATTATATATGTGTGAAAGTTTCGTGTGCTAATTTTACTGCTTAACTAGTTAATTTGAGAAAAATACCTAATTACATAAAATGCAAAAGTAGCATGCTATAAGTTAAAAGTGCTTAATTGCCATGGCTTATTAAATGTGAAAGGTTAGGGCCAAAGTGCAAATTGGCTTAAATGATGTGTTTATGGATGAAATTTTTTGAATTGGTGATTAAATAGATTAATTTTGAATACATATAGATCCTAAAAGAAAGAAATCAGATCTAGATCGGCGGAAAATGACAGATATCGAATAGTCAACCCCGTCCGTTTATTTCGACTACGAGGTAAGTTTATATGCAAATAAATGCTTTTAAATTAAATTATTTGTGTTTACCTACCATTGAGTTGTTATGAATGTTGAACGAGTAATTATAAGCAAGAATCTACGAAGTTACGACATCTGAAAGTCCCGTACAAACCTTAGGAATAGCAAAGGATACGGATGTTGTAACACCCCTAACCCATATTCGTCGTCGGACTAGGGTTATGAGGCAATACCGTAAATATCTGAATATTACATAATCATTTCATAATCAAAAGTCATATATCCTCATATCATATTCAAACATCATTTCAAAGTCCCTTTATTAGGTCAACGAGGCCTTAAACCTGCATTAGGAAGAGATCAGGACTAAACCGAACACATAAATAATTTTTCAAAGTTAAACAATTTTTCTAAGTTACAAAGGTCACAGGCTCATGTGAATAGGCCGTGTGCCTCACATGGCATTAGACACACCCATGTGTCGAGGCCATGGTGAAATAGAGCATGCATACTGACTTGTCCACACGGCCATAAGACACGTCCGTGTGGTAGGCCGTGTGAAAATTAGGGAGGCTACTCACTTGGGTTACACGGCTAGTCATATGCCTGTGTGTCTAACCTGTGCTCAAAACTGACTTAGCCACACGGCTTGGGACACGCCCGTGTGTGCGACCATGTGGTCTACCCAGGCTCATTTCAAAATGGTCCTTGAGCAACACAGCAGAGACACACACCTGTGTCTCTACACGTGTGGGAAAAAATAGGCCATTTACATGGCCAATATACCACCCATTTAGGGTCCTCCCTACAAGTATCAATTGCACCATAGTTTTATCCAATTTCAATCCCAAAACATACATCATTCATGTCATATTATTATCAACCTATTTCATGCTTATAATCCTTACCAAATCATGCCAAATCAGAAGCCAAAGTCATACCAAAACATATGCTTATAATCCTTCAATCTCATGCCATAATCTTACCAATTCCTCAAATAAGCACATACCAAAATCTTACCAAATTGACCAATTCTATTTGGCCATCCATGAACACATCATTTTGGCAATATTGCAACACATATTTTATACTCTAAAGTCATTCATAAACACAACCAAAACCAAGCCATATCACGTGGCTAAATATTTTTAACTCAAAAACATATCTCAATTTAACTAGACTATACATGCCATACTTATACACTTTCAAAAGGTACCAAAATAGAGTTCAATAGTGTGGTGATGATCCTCGACGATCCTCGAGCTCTCAGTAGCTTCGATATCTAAAGAGTAGTTGAAAAAAATTACAAAGTAAGCTTTCAAACGCTTAGTAAGCCATATACAAATAAACTTGTCATATAACACAAATTTTAAGTAAATTCATTCATTTAACTCATGGCAAAATATATATTCACATATCCATAAGTCTCATATAACCTATTTGACCATAATTCACTTAAATATATCAGATGACCATAATACAAATACACACCTTTCATTCTCAATCATGTCATACATTTCAAACGTACCTGAATCGGGTACTCATTTATATAGTTACTCATTTCTCGGAATGCCCGTTGAACCGTACAAGATCAAATAGGATATGCGGATAGCTCGGAAAACATGTACAATGCCAACATCCTAGACGTGGTTTTACATGTAATCAAATATCGATGCTAGTGTCCTAGATAGGGTCTTACACGAAATCAAATACGATGTCGATGTCCCAGACATGGTCTTACACGTAAGTCTCAAATCGATGCCAACGTCCCAGACGTGGTCTTACACGAAATCACATAGCGGAATCCTATGTCATGACATATGTATCATAACTATTCCTATGGTTCGTACGGGACTTTCGAACATTGTCGCAATATTGAAACTTTCTCAATTTCACATATTCAACTTCTATAACCATTCATCTCCATTTAATATCATATAAACATAAATAAATCGATTCAAACACGTTTATTTACATATATACTTACCTCGTACGAAAATAAACGGAAACGAACGACTATTCAACGACTTTCGACTTTCCCCGATTTAATTCCGTTTTCTTTGGTTCTTGATCTATGTAAATTCAAATTTAACTCTTTTATTCAAAAAATCATTCAATTTAATCCATATACACATATTTAGGGCATTTTACAAATTAGCCCTCACATTTTTACACTTTAGTCCCTATTTCATAAAATCACAAAATATGCATAATTTCCATTCACACATGCCTAGTCGAATTTTCCTTTAGCTTATATAAGCCCACATAGTTCATTTATTTCACATTTTAGCCCCTCAATTTCACATTTTCACAATTTAGTCCAAACTACTCAAATTCATCAAAAATCCCAATATAAAACATAGTAATCTAACATATAACTTTCATTTTCTATCATCAAACTTCATAAAGCTCACATTTTCAACAATGGCACATCTTAATATCATAATCAAATTCAGAAATTGAGGTATAGGCTTGAAAGATTACTAAGTAGCGATCACAAAAACGTAGAAATTATCAAAAACGGATCAAAAACCATACCTTAATCACCAATTTCCTTAGCCGAACCCTAGGAAGCTTATTTTCTTTTCTTTTTCTTTGTATTTTCAACAAAGATGATGAATATATCACCAAATTCATGTTTTTTTTATTTAATCAACTTTATTACATAATTTACCATTTTAACCTTCGTTTAAAACATTAAAATTCACCCATTTTTAGGTCATTTATGACCAATCCCGCTAACCATGGTCAAATTACAACATAAGAACCTTTCCTTTAATAAGACATAGCACTTAAGTACTTTGAACAAATAGCTAGCCACTTTTACATTTTACGCGATTAAGTCATTTTATCAAATTGGGCACACAAACGATAAAAGTTTTCACACGAAATTTTCACAGATATCAATTCACATATTATAAGTACAGAAAATAATATTAAAATATTTTTCTAACTCAGATTTGTGGTCCCAAAACCACTATTTTGACAATGGTCTAAACAGGGCTATTACAACTCTTTCCCCTTTAGGGATTTTCGTCCCCGAAAATCTTACCATTGAATAGATTCGGATATTGATGTCTCATAGCATCTTTAGGTTCCCACGTAGCTTCTTCGGCCCCATGTTTATGCCATAACACTTTCACTAAAGAAATTTTCTTATTTCGTAATTCTTGAACCTTGCGAGTCAAAATACGGATCGGTTCTTCATTATATGTCATATCATATTAAATTTCTATTTCAAACGGGGAAATCACATTCGAGGGATCAGATCTGTATCGTCAAAGTATCGATACGTGAAATACATTATGAAACTTTTCTAACTCAGTGGTAACAACAATCTATAAGCAACTGGCCTGATACCCTCGATAATCTCATACGGTTCAATGAATCTCGGACTTAACTTGACTTTTTTGCCCAATCGGAGTATTTTCTTCTACGGAGATACTTTCAGAAACACTTTGGCGCAGATCTCAAATTCAATATCTTTTCGTTTCGAATCTGCATATGATTTCTGACTATCGGAAGCTGCTTTCAAACTTTCAAGAATCACTTTTACTTTCTGCTTAGTTTCTTTAATCAAATCGACCCCGTGAATCTTATTCTCACTGAGCTTAGTCCAATATAAAGGTGTACGGCATGTTATACCATATAAGGCTTCGTACTGTGTCATTTTAATGCTCGATTAAAAACCATTATTATAAGCAAATTCAATCAATGAAAAATACTATTCCCACGTACCTTCAAACTCAAGAATGCAGCATCTCAACATATCCTCGAGAATCTAAATAGTCTGCTCGGATTGACCATCCGTCTATGGGTGAAAAGCAGTACTGAAGTGTAATTTCGTACCTAAAGCCTCTTGTAGTTTCTTCCAAAATCGCGAAGTGAATCTCAGATCTCTATCTGACACAAAAGACAATGGCACCTCGTGCAATCTTACAATATCAGAAATGTATAACTCAGCTAATTTATCAAGCAAGTAATCAGATCGTACCGGAATAAAATGAGCTGATTTCGTCAATTGATCAACCATAACCCAAATCGTATCTTTCTTTCTCAAAGATAAGGACAAACCCGAAACAAAATCTAACGTTATTCTATCCAATTTCCACTTTGGAATCATAATCGATTGTAACAAACCAAATGGCACCTAATGTTTAGCTTTAACGTACTGACATATCAAACATTTCGAAACAAAGTCAAAGATATCTCTTTTCATTCCAGACCACCAGTAATGATGTTTTAGATCATTATACATTTTTTTACTACCCGGATGTACAGATAAACGACTGTTGTGAGCTTTGTTCAAAATCATCTGAATTAACTCTGAATTTCTCAGAACACAAATTCGACCTCGAAATCTCAAACAGTTGTCATTATCAATTTGATATTTAGAATCAAAATCCAAATTATACTGAGCTCGTTTTGCTATTATCTCATTATCAACTTTCTTAACATCAATAATTTGTTGTAAAAACAACGGTCTCGCTTTCAATTTGGCTAAAATCGGACCATCATTGGATAAAATTAAATGAGTATTCATCACACACAATACAAACAATGATTTTCAACTTCAAGAATGAGCAACAACATTTGCTTTTCCCAGATGATAATCGATAACAAGCTTATAATCTTTTAGTAGTTCTAGCCATCTTCTCTGTCACAGGTTCAAGTCTTTCTGAGCCATAAGATATTTCAAACTTTTATACAGGTAAATGACTATTGTGAGTTTTGTTCAAAATCATCTAAATCAACTCTAAATTTCTCATGACACAAATCTAACCTCGAAATCTCAAACAATCATCATTATCAATTCGATATTCAGACTCAAAATCCAAATTATACTGAGCTCGTTTTGCTATTATCTCATTATCAAGTTTCTGAGCATCAATAATCTGTTGTAAAAATAGCAGTCTCACTTTCAATTCAGCTAAATTCGAACCATCATTGGACAAAATTAAATGAGTATTCATTGTACGCAATACAAACAATGATTTCCGACTCAAAGCATCAGCAACAACATTTTCTTTTCCCAGATGATAATCGATAACAAGCTTATAATCTTTTAGCAGTTCTAGCCATCTTCTCTGTCACAGATTCAAATCTTTCTGAGTCATTAGATATTTCAAACTTTTATGATCAGAATAAATATGACATTTCTCACCAAACAGATAGTGGCGCCAAATCTTCAAAGCAAACACAATAGTCACCAATTCCAGATCGTGTGTTGGATAGTTCTTTTCATGCGACTTTAACTGTCTCGAGGCATAAGCTATGGATTTGCCTTCCCACATTAAGATGCAGCCCAGACCATTTAACGATGCATCACTATCTATTACAAATTCTTTACCTGATTCTGGTTGTACTAACACCGGAGCTTCTGTCAATAGGGCCTTCAACTGATCAAAGCTTTTCTGACAATTTTCGGACCATTCAAATTTCACATCTTTTTGAAGCAATTTCGGTAACGAAGTAGCAATCATAGAAAAACCTTTCACAAATCGTCTATAATAATCGACAAGTCCCAGAAAACTATGTACTTCAGAAACATTTATCGGAGGCTTCCAATCTAAGATAGCTAAAATTTTCTCGGATCGACTCGAATACCTGATGCTGACACAATATGTTCCAGAAAATCAACATTGCATAACCAGAATTCACATTTACTGAACTTCGCAAATAACTGCTTATTACGCAAAGTCTGTAACACTATTCTCAAATGCTCAGCATATTTATTTTCATCACGTGAATATATCAATATGTCATCAATGAATATAACAACAAATCAATCTAAATACAGTCTAAAAATTCTGTTCATCAAATCCATAAAAGCAGCAGGTGCATTCGTTAATTCGAAAGGCATACGTAAAAACTTATAGTGTCCGTACCTTGTTTCAAAAGCAGTTTTTGGAATGTCTGAATCTTTTACTCTCAACTGATAATAACATGATCTGAGATCTATCTTTGAAAACACGGTAGCTCCTTTCAACTGATCAAACAAATTGTCAATTCTAGGCAGAGGATATTTGTTTTTCATAGTCACTTTGTTCAACTAACGATAATCAATGCACATTCTCATCGTACCATATTTCTTTTTCACAAACAGAATACGAGCACCCCAAGGTGCGAAACTCGGTCTTATGAATCCTCTAATAGTTAACTCTTGCAATTGAGACTTTAATTCTTTTAACTCAGTCAGAGCCATTCTATACGGAGTTATCGAAATTGGAGTAGTCCCTGGCACTAATTCAATGCCAAACTCAACTTCTCGAATCAGAGGCAATCCCAGAAGTTCTTCAGGAAACACATCAGGGAATTCACAGACAACAGGCACTGATTCAATTTTCTTTTCTATCATTTTTGAATCAATCACATAAGAAAAGTAGGCTTCACAAACCTTTCTCACATATTTCTAAGCTAACATAGAAAAAGTCACTGCCGGTAAACCATTCAGATCATTAGACTTAATCCGAATAATCTCATCATTCTGACATCTCAAATCAATAGTCTTCTATTTGCAATTTACAATAGCATCGTTCAAGGTTAACCAATCCATACCCAGAATTATATCAAATTCACCGAATAGTAATAACATTAAGTTAGCCAGAAAACATGAATCTCGAATCATCAACGGACAATTCTTACACACTTTGCAAACAAAACACACCAACCTAAGGGGTTCGATACTTTAGTTACAAATTCTATAGACTCTAAAAGTAAAGTCTTACTGCTCACTAAATTCATGCATATATAAGAATGTCTTGATCCCTGGTCTATTAATGTAATCACAAAAGTATCGTAAAGTGTAAAAGCACCAGTTATAACATCAGGAGACGAAGCTTTCTCTTGAGCTCGAATGGCGTAGGCTCTGGCAAGTGCACGAGCCTCAGATCTAACAGTCGTATCTTTAGTTCCCTTCTAGCTTCCACTCATATTACCCATATTTATGGGCAGTCTATCTCAAGCTGTATTGCCACTCGGCCTCAGATTTTGCGCAATCTCTTACTCTACAGAAAAAGGGCATTCATGGATAAAGTGATCTAAGGATCTACATCTAAAGTAAGCTCGATCATTCAATCTAAAACTTCCCGGATGTCTTTTACCACAATGTCTACACTCAGGTAGATCAGATCGGACATTTCCAACACTTGCAACAGAACTAGTTGGAGTTTTGAAACTCGAAGGCGATTTTTATGATCTCTATTAGAATGTCCCACATTAACCTATGAATGATTATAATCATCTCGGAATTTCATTGCCGCAAACTAAAATAATTTACTTACGAATCTCTTTCTCATATCTCTAGCTTCTAATTCAGCTTTTCTTTTCTCTTTCCCAAGCTCTTCAGCTTTACACGCTCGTTCAATAAGTACTACAAATTCTTTTATTTCCAGAATCCCGACTAACAACTTGATGTCTTCATTCAAGCCATCTTCAAACCTTTTACACATTATTGCTTTAGTCGAGACACATTCTCGTGCATACTGGCTCAATCTTACAAATTCTCGATCGTATTTCGTAATAGACATACAGCCTTGTTTTAGCTCAAGAAACTCTTTGCATTTCTGATCTATAAATCTTTCACTTATGTATTTATTTTGGAATTCGGCTTGAAAGAAATCCTAGGTACTCGTTCTCTCAGAACCACTGATATCAACGTCTTCCACTAATGATATGTTGTATCTCTTAGAAGTGAAATCACACATTTAAGACATTCATCCGGAGTACATGAAATTTCATCAAACACTCGTATTGTATTCTCTAACCAGAATTTAGCTCTCTCAGCATCATCATTAGTAGTAGCATGGAACTCTTCGGCCCTATATTTTCTAATTTTATCAATAGGTGGCTTACTCAACTGAATTAGATTAGCTTGTGGCATGACAGGAACTTGTGGAGGATTTAGCGGGGGTAAAGGTTGTGGAACAGCTGGATTAGTTCTCATATACTGAGTGAACCAATCATTCATCATTTGGTAAAAGGCTTGCTTAGCCTCTCCTTCGTGGCTACTAGTAGTAGGTTTAGAATTAGATGGCACTGTCCTTGAGCAGGAGCAGGTGCATTACTTTCAACATCGTCACCTACAACTCGTTTGGGATCCATTTACTATATAAAAACATATTTTTATTATCAGGGTTCATCACACTATCGCAGTTCGTATATATAGCATGTACAGCTAAACTCATACATGCTACATTAGTACTAGAATCGACTAAATCATAGCTCTGATACCAACAAAATTTAACACCCTTAACCCGTATCCGTCGCTGGACTAGGGTTATGAAGCATTACTGGACATATCAGAATATTACGTAATTATTTCACAATCGAAAGTCATACATGGTCATATCCTAGTCAAACATCATTTCAAAGTCCCTTTCTTAGGTCAACGAGACCTCAAACATGCATTAGATAGAGATCGAGACTAAACCGAACACATACAAAATTTTTCAAAGTTAAATAATATTTCTAAGTTACAAAGATCACACGCCCATGTGAACAAGTCATTTTCCTCACACGGCATTAGACGCACCCATGTGTCTAGGTCGTGGCGAAACAGAGCATACATATTGACTGTCCAGACGGCCACAAGACACACCCGTGTGCCAGGCCGTGTGAAAATTAGGCAGGCTACTGGCTTGGGTTACACGGCCAGTCACAAGCCCGTGTGTCTAACCCGTGCTCGAAACTAAATTAGCCACATGGCTTGGCACATGCCCGTGTATGCGATCGTGTGGTCTACCCAGGCTCATTTTGAAATGGTCCTCAAGCAATATGGAAGAGAAACACGCCCGTGTCCTTACCCGTGTGGGCAAAAATAGGACATTTACAAGGCCAATATACCAACCATTTAGGGTCCTCCCTACAAGTATCAATTGCACCATAATTTCAACCAATTTTAATCCCAAAACATTCATCATTCACGCCATATTATTATCAACCTAATTCATGCTTATAATCTTTACCAAATCATGCCAAATCATAAGCCAAAGTCATACAAAACATATGTTTCATAACCTCAATATATTTCCTTCAATCTCATGCCATAATCTTATCAATTCCTCAAATAAGCACATACCAAAATCTTACCAAATTGACCAATTCTCTTTGGCCATCCATGAACACATCAAATTGGAAATATTGCAACACATAGTTTCTACTCTAAAGTCATTCATAAACACAAACAAAACCAAGCCATATCACATGGCTAAATATTTTTAACTCAAAAACATATCTCAATTTAACTAGACTATACATGCCATACTTAAATATATACACTTTCAAAAGGTACCAAAATAGAGTTTAATAGTGTGGTGATGATCCTCGACGATCCTCGAGCTCTTGGTATCTTCGCTATGTAAAGAACAGTTGAAAAAAAACATACAAAGTAAGCTTTCAAAAGCTTAGTAAGCCATATACAAACAAACTTGTCATATAACACAAATTTTATGTAAATTCATTCATTTAACTCATGGAAAAATATATATTCACATATCCATAAGTTTCATATAACCCATTTAACCATAATTCACTTACATATATCATACGTCCATAATAGTACAAATACTCACCTTTAATTCTCAATCATGTTATACATTTCAAACGTACCTGAATCAGATACACATTCATATAGTTATTCATTTCTCGGAATGCCTATTGAACCATACGAAATCAAATAGGATATGCAAATAGCTCAAAAAACTCGCACAATGCCAACGTTCCAAATGTGGTCTTACATGTAATCAAATATCGATGACACTGTCTTAGATAAGGTCTTACACAAAATCAAATACGATGTCGATATCGTGAACATGGTCTTACATATAAGTCTTAAATCGCTGCCAACGTCCCAGATGTGGTCTTACACAAAATCACATATCGAAATCATATGTCATGACATATGTATCCTAACTATTACTATGGTTTATAAGGGACTTTCGGATATCGTCGCATTATTGAACTTTCTTAGTTTCACATATTCAACTTCTATAACCATTCATCTCAATTCAATATCATATAAACATAAATAAATCAATTCAAACACATTTATTTGTATATAGACTTACCTTATGCGAAAATGAACAGAAACGAACGGCTATTCAATGACTTTCGACTTTCCCTGATCTAATTCCATTTTCTTTGGTTCTTGATCTATGTAAATTCAAATTTAACTCTTTTATTCAAAAATCATTCAATTTAATCCATATACACATATTTAGGGCATTTTACAAATTAGCCCTCACATTTTTACACTTTAGTCCCTATTTCATAAAATCACAAAATATGCATAATTTCCATTCACATATGCCTAGTCGAATTTTCCTTTAGCTTATATAAGCCCAAATAGTTCATTTATTTCACATTTTAGCCCCTCAATTTCACATTTTCACAATTTAGTCCAAACTACTCAAATTCATCAAAAATCCCAATATAAAACATAGTAATCTAACATATAACTTTCATTTTCTATCATCAAACTTCATAAAACTCACATTTTCAACAATGGCACATCTTAATATCATAATCAAATTCAGAAATTGAGGTATGGGCTTGAAAGATTACTAAGTAGCGATCACAAAAACGTAGAAATTATCAAAAACGGATCAAAAACCATACCTTAATCACCAATTTCCTTAGCCGAAACCTAGGAAGCTTATTTTCTTTTCTTTTTCTTTGTATTTTCAGCAAAGATGATGAATATATCACCAAATTCATGTTTTTTTTTATTTAATCAACTTTATTACATAATTTACCATTTTAACCTTCATTTAAAACATTAAAATTCATCCATTTTTAGGTCATTTATGACCAATCCCGCTAACCATGGTCAAATTACAACATAAGGACCTTTCCTTTAACAAGACATAGCACTTAAGTACTTTTAACAAATAGCTAGCCACTTTTACATTTTACGTGATTAAGTCCTTTTATCAAATCGGGCACACAAACGATAAATTTTTCATATGAGATTTTCACAGATATCAATTCACATATTACAAGCATATAAAATAATATTAAAATATTTTTTGACTCAAATTTTTGGTCCCAAAACCACTATTCTGACTAGGGTCTAAACCGGGCTGTTACAAATGTCATGACATTAGGTTATCGAGATTCGATTACATGTAAGACCATGTTTGAGACATTGGCATTATATTGAGATTACGTGTAAGACCATGTCTAGGACACTGGCATCAAGACCATGTCTAGGACACTGGCATCGTATTATGATTTCGTATAAGACCCTGTCTGGGACAATGGCATCGATATGTATTTACATGTAAGACCAAATCTGGGATATGGCATTGTATGAGCTTATGTGATTTTCAAGTATCCTTAACAATTCTGAATGGTTCAACGGGCAAAGTCAAGTCGAGAAAGAATATGTGAATGAGCTAAGTGACTCAGGTATGTACGAGATTCATACGAGTATTGAAAAGAGAAGTAATTGATGAATTCAATTGTGAAATTGAATATGCGTATCAAGAGAATGGTTTGTGATCATATATGTGACTAACTATGCTTAACATATTTGAATTGATATGAAAATGTTGATATGATGTTTTTATTTGTATATGGCTTACTAAGCTTTTAAAGCTTAGTTTGTATGTTTTTCTATATATTATAGACTTTTGAATCTAGCTCAGACATCAGGGATACTTGGGAACCATCATCACACTATCTATTATTTGTTGGTACATTTGGAGTTTTGTATATATAGTAAATGGCATGTATAGGCTATTGTGATTTTGATATGTTTTGAGCTATGATATTAGCCATGTGATTTAGCTTGTTATTAATGTAAATGTTGATGTGTTTTTAGCCATTTAAGTTGGCTTGAATTATGTGCTTGATGAGTAATATATGATGTATAAGTTGCCTCATGTTTTGGTATGGTTATATGGTTGCTCAAGTAGTTAGGTGCTATTTGGTAAGTTAGTGATTAAAAGATGATATGTTGTGGATTGATTTTGAGGCATAAAATAGATTATTAGTTGAAGAGTTAATGGATTTGAAATTTATACAAGTTGTGATGATTTTAGGTATATGGATTTGGTATGTTTTGAATTTGGAATTTAGTAGTTGTATTGGTTGATGATAGATATCTTGATATGTGATTGATTTGGCATGTTTTGGCTGCCTATATATGAGTTGAAATGATACTATTTTGATGGCTAGGTGTGCTTAAGAAAAGGATTGAAAATTGGCTTTGCAAATGGCCTAATTTTGTCCACACAGGCGTGTGTCTCAGCCATGTGTGACATACGGTTATGTTACACAGCCATGTGTCCCCTGGGGTACCAATTTGAATTAAAGCAGTATACCCTACAATTTTGACATGGCCTAGACATACAAGCATGTCTACTGGCCGTGTGAGACACACGGGCTGACACATGGGCGTGTAGCTGGTTGTGTGACCCAAGTTAGTAACCTCCCTAGTTTTCCCATGGCCATGGCATGCGGGTGTGTCTCTGGCCGTGTGGTACAAGTCAGTATGTATGCCCTATTTTCACACAGCCTGTGATACGGGCGTGTCTGGTGGTCGTGTGAAACACATGGCCTGTTCACACGGGTGTGTGACCCTTAAATGTTGGAAAATTTTCTCTAAGTTTGTAAATGTTATCGGTTTAGTCTCGAACCACGTTGAAGCATCTTTTAAGGTCTCTTAGAGCCTTATAAGGGACATTGTGCATGATTTGTATGGATTTTAGATTATGAATGTATAAATGTACGTGAATAAAGTGTATTATCCAGTAATGCCTTGTAACCCTATTCAGGTGTCAGATACGGGTTAAGGGTGTTACATTTATTGGTATCAGAGCTATGGTTTAATCGATTTTAGGACTAACATAGTGACTGGGAGTCTAGCTATACATGCCATATATATAAACTGTGATAGTGTGATGATTCCTGAAAGTTAAAATGTATTTTTTCGTATAGCAAATGGATCACGATTGAGCCGTAGCGGACGATGTTGAAAGTAATGCACCCGATTTTGGGCCTAGTCAAAATAGTGGTCTCAGGACCACAAATTTGAAGTCAAAGAAATTATTTTATTATTATTTTGAAATTATAACATGTTTTCAAGAGTTTATGAAAAATTTGGTAAAGTAATTTTAGCATTTGTGTGCTTAATTGCGTAAAAGGACTAAATTGCATAAAATGCAAAGTCCTATTTTGATAGCTAAAAGTGCCAAATATCTAAAGAACCTAAATTAGGGGTCTTTAAAGGGAAATTAAACCCTTTAGGGAGGCATGGCCAGCCATAGGAGACAAAAGTGGTCAAATTTTCAAAGTTTGGTGAGTTAGGTGACTTATTTTGGCTAAAATATGAGTAAATAAAGAAAGATGATATCATCCCTTTTTCATCTTCTTTCTTCACCGAAAATCAGCCATTGAAGGGGGTTTGAAAGCTTGAAAATTTCAGTAACTTGTAATCCTCACTAGTAAGTGATTTTGATAATCATTATTGATGATTTTTACATTTTTGAGACCCTTGAAGCATGAGCTTTTAAATGAGGGTACTATTTTGCAAAATGATTAAGAGTTTAGGGTTTTGCCATGAAAAGATTTGTAATTTTTACTGAGTTTTTAAGGAAGAAAATGAGTCTTGGATGTCTAATAAATAACTTTTGTGAGCTAGGCTATGATGTGAAGAAATTCGATAAAAATCGATTTTCAGGCTTAAGGGTAAAATGGTCATTCTGCAAAAGTCTAGGGTCAAATTGGTCATTTTGCCCAACTATGAATTTATAGAGTGCCGATGTTGATAAAGTGATTAAAAAAGTGCATTTTGTTATTCAAGAAATACCAAATTCGAACCTAGATAGTGGGAAAGCCAAGCAAATCGACTTAATCGACTAGTCGCCACATTTTGTAATCCGACATTAGTTGTATGTAAATAGTACAACTACATTAATAATATATGTATTTGAATTGTATTGAAATTAAAATAGCATAAATTGTTTGATTGTGGAAATAAGAAAATGTGATGAGAATACAGATAGTAGAATACTTGGTTGAACCTTAGGAAATAAATCGAATATTCTTGCCATGACGTTTGGGTCAGTTGTGTGAGCTATTGCAAGACGTGTCTGAGACATGAATTGGCCACATTATGAGAGCTAGTGTAAGACTATGTCTGGGATATGGCATCGGCATTGAGACGAGTAGTAGTATAAGACATGTCTGGGACATGCATCGGTTTGGAGACATAAGCCAGTGTAAGACATGTCTGGGATATGCATCGACTACAAGAGGTGTCAATGTAAGACCATGTCTGGAACATGGAATCAGCACCTGACCCCATGTTTGAGGCTAAATGAGTATCCGATAATGTTTCAAATGGTTCAACGGTGAAAGTATGATTTCAAGTTATCAAGGAAAGTATAACCGGGTTGTGAGTGGTACAGGTACCTATATGGTATGTATGAAATGTAAGCTCAATATATACTATATGAGTTGTATTGAATATTGATGAGTAAGTTTTGCTTAGCCACTTGTGTATTATCATACGTGTTAGTGAATGGTAAAGTTATGTTGTATATTTATTTATATGCAACTTACTAAGCTTTATGCTTACTCCCTCTCTTTTTTCATTTTCTTATAGTACCACTTATCTAGCTCAAGGACCAAAGGAAGTCAGAGATATTGATCATATGACAGCCCTAATGTGACCCTAGTCGGGAAGTGGTTTCGGGACCACTAAACCGAGTCATAAAAATAATTAACCGTCATAATTGATGCTCATTATATGTACATGTGCATGTGTGAAAATTTCGTGTTTGAATTTTGTTAATTGTAAGTGAATTTTATCAAATAGGGCTTATGTAAGAAAATTTAGAAATGTGCTAGGCAAATGCAAAGTGGCCTATTAATGCATATTGTGAAAATGATGGGTTTGCATGTCAATTTACCCAAATTAAGGCATAGTGGCCGGCCATGCTATGAGTGGAAACATGTCACAAACATGTTATGTTAGTGATGTATGTTAGGAACAATAAAATAAGGAGTATGGGTAATAAAGAAATGGAAAAAAGAAAGAATGTGTGTGATTGATTCTCCCCCCCTCCCCATTGCAGTGAATGTAAGAAAGAAAACAAAAAAAAAGTGTCCATCTTTTTCATGTCTCTTGGCCGAATGTTCTAAGGAAGAAAGGAAACAAGTTGTGTTCTTTGGTTCTTCTTGGCCGGATTGAGAGGAGGAAGGAAGGAGTGAAGCAATCGGTCATCTTAGGTCGATATTAAGGTAAGGAAGTTGATACTAGTTCTTGAAATCCTAGTTGATTTTGAGTGAGATATCAAGTTATTGTTGGTAACCCATGTTGAAATTGTGATTTTGGAATAAGTAAGGTTTTCGGCTATGGAGATTAATAAGGGTGATGGTTGTGTTTCATGCTAAATCTAGATGAAAAATGGTAGTTGCTTACAACTTGATGATTATGAGTTTCTTTCTTGGTTCTATCTTAGATCCATGAAGTATATTTTTATTTGGTGTTGTTGGAAGTATCGGCCATGGTATATCCATAAGTGTGATTTATGCTTATTGCATGGTAGGTAAGATTTATGTTTTGGATATATGTTTAAATTTGGTTATAATCAAATTTGTAATTCGGCTCTTGCACATATATATATATGATTGCACATGATGTATTGGTGTGACCTATATATTATCTCAAGGTATATACTTGCACATGATGGTGCTTCGGTTATGGATTAAATGATGGATGCGTATTGAGTTATAATCTGTAATGCATTAGTTAGTAAAATGTATGCCATTTATGTGTGGTATTAAGTATATAATCGGCCTCAACATAGACATGCATATTCGGCCATAGGAAGAAGAGTGGTGTTGCATGTATTCGGTTAGAGGGAAGCATATTGATGCTTTTGTCTTGGCTTAGAAAATTTGGCCAAGGGGGAAAATTAGCTAAAATGTTGAGTTTGATTCATGATTCCGTACATATGTGACTTTAATGTCTAATGTATAAATATGGGCTAAGTGCCTTGTGTTCCTCTTTTCGATGCTCAAATGATTAAATCAATTTATTTGTTTAATTAAGCTCAAGAGCAAAGGGGAACTAAATCCGATAAAGGGAAGGAAAAAGTGGTCGAATAGCCATCGGAATCGTTCGACAACATCCAAGGTAAGTTCTTGAGTAATAGAGCTTAAATTATGATTTGATTAGATCATGTTTTAAGCAAATCAAAATCATGCTCTTTGTGTGTGGCTATTGAGCCGAAATTGCAAGAATGATAAGTGTCTTGTGTTTGAGTTTTCCTAATGAAAATGAAATACGAATGTGTCATGATTTATTGTTAAATGTGCATGGTTATTTGAATGATGTCCGGGCTAAGTCCCGAAGGCTTTGTGCTAAGTGACCATATCCGGACTAAGATCCGAAGGCATTTGTGCGAGTTACTAATTTCGGGCTAAGCCCGAAGGCATTGGTACGAGTTACTAAATCCGGGTTAAGTCCCGAAGGCATTTGTGCGAGTTACTATAACCGGGCTAAGTCCCGAAGGCATTTGTGCGAGTTACTATAACCGGGCTATGTCCCGAAGGCATTTGAACGAGTAGCTATATCCAGTTAAATTCCGAAGGTACGTGATTTGGGAATGAATGATCTTGCTGTAAAAATTTCAGTTAATACGCTTGAAACATCCCAACATTGAGGTATGTTTCGTATGTGCTTTGAATTAGTTGAGCCCTTACAAATAAGTATTTGCTCAGTTGATAAATGAGCTACCGGCCTTTGGCTAAGTTGATCTTTATGTTTGAATAAAAGGGTTGGTAATGTGAAGTAAGTATGATATTGAAAATTTGTGCATATGAAATTATCCGTTTAGCTATATGAATGCTATACTTTTGTTGTGCTGGAATCCCTTGCTCAAAACTTACTAAGCATAAATTGCTTACTCCGTTTCTTTGATTCTCTGTTTTATAGACTTTGGTTCTTCAGCTATCGGACTTGGGATTTTGAAGTCGAAGTCGCCCACACTATCAAAGCCCCCTTTTGGTACAATTTTGGGTGAACTTCGAAATGGCATGTATAGGACTACCCTTTTTGTTGTGGGTCATGGACCCTTTGGATTTGTATAATTTGGATAGCCATGCGAAAATGGCTTATATATGTTTGAGCATAATGTTATAATCATTTGGTATGGATATGGTTATTGAGAGGTGTGGATATGCTTAACAAGGATTGGCCATGGAATGGTTAATCACTATCATAAATTGTGCTATTTATGCTAAAAGGGCTAGTTGAATCATGGAAACTATGAAATAGGTAAAGTCTACCTTAAAGGCAGATGCTGACAGCAGCAGTGATGTAGATTTGGAAAATCACTAAAAATAGTAGGAATGGAATTAAATAGTGAATAAATTATGTAAACGAACCTTGATGAATCTATTTTCATAGGAAAGTAACGAAACGATCATATGGACAGTATGTTAAGAGATATTCAGGTTCTCGTGAGACAGGACCAGAACGGTTTCTGGATTCCCTGTTCCGACTTTGGAAATTCATTATAAATTAACCAGATATAATTAGGAGTCATTCCATATATTTATAGATTCCTCTCTGAGTCTAGTTTCTATAGAAACAAACGGCATCAGTATTGAAGCTCTGTGCAGGGAGATATCTAAGTCGTAATGCGCAAAGGTCAGTGTAGTCGATCCCTGTAACATGGGATAATTTGACTAATAAACTGTACTAATTGGCCCAACCAAAAATTCTAGAAAAAAATATGTAGATGGGCATATGAGTCTAGTTTGAGGGAAAAATTACGAAACTGATTTTTGAGTTGTGAAACTCAGGATATCATTTTTAAGGTGACAGTGACGCAGTTAGCCAACTGCCTGGAAATTTTTAAAATGGATTGTGCAAAGAAGTGATTTAAGTCTGCAAACCCCTCGTGTCCGACTGCGGCGACGGACTCGGGTACGGGGTGTTACAATTTTATTGGTATCAGAGCTACGGTTTAGTCGATTCTAGGACTACCGTAATGCGTTGGGTCTAGCTATACATGCCATTTTATGTGATTATTTGATAGTGTGGTGATTTCTGACATTTGCAAATGTGTTTATTTATAGTAATGGATCCCGATCCCGACCGAGCGGTAGCTGATGGTCTTGAGAGTGTAGCGCCTGCTCCCGCACAAGGGACAGCGCCGGTGGACTCTCAACCTAATGCTAGTAACCCGAATGATGAAGCTAGAAAAGCTTTCTATAGCGTGATGAATGATTGGTTCAACCAATACATTCGAACTAATACGGCTGTTCCACAACCTCCATTCCCGACAAATACCACCCGCGCACCTACAATACCTCCGGTAACTGACCAAATAAGGTCAAATAAGCCCCCAGTTGACAGAATCCGAAAACATGGGGCTACTGAATTTAAAGCTACGGATAGCGACGATGCCGAGCAAGCTGAATTTTGGTTGGACAACACTATCCGGGTACTCGATGAGCTATCTTGTACACCCGATGAATGCCTAAAGTGTACTATCTCCTTACTACGCGATTCTGCCTACTATTGGTGGAGTACTCTTACTTCTGTTGTGCCCCGAGAGCAAGTAACTTGGGAGTTTTTCCAAACTGAGTTTCGGAAAAAGTATATCAGTCAGAGATTTGTTGATAAAAAACGGAAGGAATTTCTTGAGCTTAAGCAAGGTTCTATGATTACGAACGAAAATTTGTTAGACTTAGTAGATACGCTCGGGAATGTGTTTCGTCCGAGGCTATCATGTGTAAACGCTTCGAGGATGGGCTGAATGAAGATATAAAAATGTTCGTTGGCATTCTTGAAATACGAGAGTTCGTAGTACTTGTCGAGCGAGCTTGTAAAGCCGAAGAGCTTAGAAAAGAAAAACAAAAAGTTGATGTGGGAACTGGAGAGTTTCGTAAAAGATCCTCGGGAAAGTCTCTTCAACAGGCATCGAAGAAATTTCGAGATGATATGGGCCGGTCTAGAGGCACTTCGGGCCTTTTTAGACGAGATCGTGATCGACCCCCTGTGGGTACACGAGGCACTTCGGTCGCCAGTGTTGGGAATGAACGTTGAGACAGAACGAAATGTCGATATTGCGGTAAATGGCATTCGGGGAGTTGTAGATTCCCTGACCGCTCCTGTTACAAGTGCAGATCAGTTGACCACTTCATTAAAGATTGCCCGAGGTCGTCTAAACAGAATGTAAATCAGAGTGGGAAACCGGGTGCTACCACTGCTCGAGGTAGACCATCTAGAAATACAGGCAATGCTAGTGGTGGTCAGAGAGGATCTAGAGATGCTACGACCAGATCCGAGGCTCGTGCGCCTGCTAGAGCTTATGCTATACGTGCCCGCGAGGATGCTTCTTCGCCTGATGTTATTACCGGTACTTTTACTCTCTTTGATTCTAATGTAATTGCTTTGATTGACCCCGGTTCTACTCATTCTTACTTATGTGAAACCTTAGCATCCAGTAAGACTTTACCTATTGAGTCTACTGAGTTCGTAATTCGGGTGTCAAATCCCTTGGGTCGTTACGTGCTTGTTGACAAAGTGTGTAAGAAATGTCCCCTAGTAATTCGAGGTTCCTGTTTTCCGGCGGACTTGATGCTTTTGCCGTTTGATGAATTTGATGTTATTCTTGGTTTGGATTGGCTGACCGCGCATGATGCGGTTGTGAATTGCAAAAGCAAGACTATTGATTTGAGGTGCGCAAATAACGAGATAATCCGAGTTGAGTCTACGGACTTAAAGGGGTTGTCAGCTGTAATATCCTCAATGTTGACCCAGAAATATGTAAGAAAAGGGTGCGAAGCATACCTTGCGTATGTACTTGATGACAAAGAATTAGAAAAGAAACCCGAATCTGTGCCAGTGGTTTGTGAATACCCGGATGTTTTTCCTGAAGAATTACCGGGTTTACCACCTGTTCGGGAGATAGAGTTTGGTATTGAGCTTGTACCTGGGACTACGCCGATTTCGATAGCTCCATATCGTATGGCACCAACCGAGTTAAAAGAGTTGAAAGCTCAGTTGCAAGAATTGACGGATAGAGGTTTCGCTCGACCAAGTTTCTCACCTTGGGGTGCACCAGTATTGTTCGTGAAAAAGAAGGACGGAACCATAAGGTTGTGCATTGACTATCGTCAGCTGAATAAAGTGACAATAAAGAACAAATATCCGTTACCGCGTATCGATGATTTGTTCGACCAACTGAAGGGAGCCTCAGTGTTCTCAAAATAGATTTGAGATCGGGCTATTATCAGTTGCAAATTCGAGATTCGGACATACCCAAAACTGCCTTCAGAACGAGATATGGTCACTACGAGTTCTTAGTGATGCCGTTTGGGCTCACTAATGCCCCTGCGGTATTTATGGATTTGATGAATCGGATCTTCAGACCATATTTGGATCGGTTCGTAGTTGTGTTCATTGATGACATCTTGGTCTATTCAAGAGATGAGACCGAACATGCTGAGCACCTAAGACTAGTGTTGCAAATTTTGCGGGATAAGCAGTTATATGCTAAGTTCAGTAAGTGTGAGTTCTGGTTAAGAGAGGTTAGCTTCTTGGGTCATGTGGTATCCGCATCGGGTATTCGGGTTGACCCAAACAAAATTTCAGCCATACTTAACTAGAAACCTCCGAGAAATATTACTGAGGTTCGGAGCTTTTTAGGACTCGCCGATTATTACCGACGATTTGTCAAAGGTTTCTCAATGATAGCCACACCAATGACGAAGCTACTTCAGAAGGATGTTAAGTTCGAATGGACGGAGAAATGTCAGAAAAGTTTCGATCAACTGAAAACTTATTTGACTGAAGCTCCAATTTTAGAGCAACCCGAATCAGGCAAAGAGTTTGTCATTTATAGTGACGCATCCCTACTTGGGTTGGGTTGCGTATTGATGCAAGAAGGTCGAGTGGTGGCCTATGCGTCGAGACAATTAAAGCCACATGAGAAAAATTATCCGACCCATGATCTTGAACTAGCTGCCATCGTATTCGCTTTAAAAATATGGCGACATTACTTATTTGGTGAAAAGTGCCATGTATTTTCGGATCACAAAAGTCTCAAATATTTGATGACTCAAAGAGACTTAAATCTGCGACAAAGGCGTTGGCTTGAGTTGTTGAAAGATTACGAGCTTGTCATTGATTACCACCCGGGAAAGGCTAATGTGGTTGCGGACACCTTAAGCCAGAAATCACTGTTTGCTTTACGAGCGATGAATGTGCACTTGTCTGTTCTACCCGACAATGTGTTAGTAGCTAAATTAAAGGCCAAACCATTATTGATTCGTCAAATTCGTGAAGCTCAGAAAGTCGACGATGAATTGGTTGCAAAACGGGCTGAATGTGTTCCGAATATGGAATCCGAATTTCAAATTGATGATGACGATTGTTTGAGGTTTAGAAGTCGGTTGTGTGTTCCAAGAAGTTTAGAACTCATTTCGATGATTCTGAACGAAGCCCATTATAGCCGAATGTCAATTCACCCGGGGAGTACGAAAATGTACAACGATTTGAAACGTCGGTTTTGGTGGCATGGTATGAAACGAGACATCTCCGACTTTGTTTCGAGATGTTTAATATGTCAACAAGTGAAAGCGGAACATCAAGTGCCTTCAGGATTACTTCAGCCGATCATGATACCTGAGTGGAAATGGGATCGAGTCACAATGGACTTTGTGTCCGGACTGCCATTGTCAGCAAGTAAGAAGGATGCGATTTGGGTTGTTGTTGATAGACTGACTAAGTCGGCTCACTTTATCCCCGTGCGTACGGATTTTTCATTGGATAAACTAGCTGAATTGTACGTTTCTCAGATTATGAGATTACACGGGGTACCTATTTCTATCGTGTCGGATAGAGATCCGAGATTCACCTCGCAATTTTGGAAGAAATTGCAAGAAGCTTTGGGTACCAAGTTTCATTTTAGCACCGCTTTTCATCCCCAAACCGATGGTCAATCCGAGCGGATAATTCAGATACTCGAGGATATGCTGAGATGCTGCATCCTTGAGTTTAGTGGTTCATGGGAACGGTATTTACCTTTGATTGAATTCGCTTACAACAATAGTTTTCAATCAAGTATTAAGATGGCACCTTACGAGGCTTTGTACGGGCGTAAATGCCGCACACCATTGTTTTGGACCGAGCTCGGTGAAAGAAAAATTTTCGGAGTTGATTTGATTAAAGATGCCGAACAGAAAGTAAAGGTAATCCGTGAAAGTCTGAAGGCAGCCACAGATCGTCAGAAATCGTATGCGGGTTTGAAACGAAAAGACATTGAATATCAGGTGGGAGATAAAGTGTTTCTTAAAGTTTCGCCTTGGAAAAAGGTACTCAGATTTGGCCGTAAGGGCAAGTTGAGCCCGAGATTCATTGGGCCGTACGAAATCTCCGAACCAGTTGGTCCGGTTGCGTATAGATTGATTTTGCCCCCTGAACTTGAAAAGATTCACGATGTCTTTCATGTTCGATGCTTCGACGTTATAGATCCGATCCGTCACATGTGATTAATCCCTCAGAAGTTGAAATTCAATCTGACTTGAGTTATGAAGAAGAACCGATTCGTATCCTAGCTCGCGAAGTGAAAGAGTTGCGAAACAAAAGGGTTCCGTTAGTTAAGGTGTTATGGCTCAAACACGGGATCGAGGAAGCTACTTGGGAAACCAAGAGCTCGATGAAAGAACGATACCCAAACCTATTTATCGGTAAAATTTTCGGGGACAAAAATTTCTTAAGTGGGGGAGAGTTGTGACAGCCCTAATGTGACCCTAGTCGGGAAGTGGTTTCGGGACCAATAAACCGAGTCATAAAAATAATTAACCGTCATAATTGATGCTCATTATATGTACATGTGCATGTGTAAAAATTTCGTGTTTGAATTTTGTTAATTGTAAGTGAATTTTATCAAATTGGGCTTATGTGAGAAAATTTAGAAATGTGCTAGGCAAATGCAAAGTGGCCTATTAATGCATATTGTGAAAATGATGGGTTTGCATGTCAATTTACCCAAATTAAGGCATAGTGGCCGGCCATGCTATGAGTGGAAACATGTCACAAACATGTTATGTTAGTGATGTATGTTAGGAACAATAAAATAAGGAGTATGGGTAATAAAGAAATGGAAAAAAGAAAGAATGTGTGTGATTGATTCTCCCCCCCTCCCCATTGCCGTGAATGTAAGAAAGAAAACAAAAAAAAAAGTGTCCATCTTTTTCATGTCTCTTGGCCGAATGTTCTAAGGAAGAAAGGAAACAAGTTGTGTTCTTTGGTTCTTCTTGGCCGGATTGAGAGGAGGAAGGAAGGAGTGAAGCAATCTGTCATCTTAGGTCGATACTAAGGTAAGGAAGTTGATACTAGTTCTTGAAATCCTAGTTGATTTTGAGTGAGATATCAAGTTATTGTTGGTAACCCATGTTGAAATTGTGATTTTGGAATAAGTAAGGTTTTCGGCTGTGGAGATTAATAAGGGTGATGGTTGTGTTTCATGCTAAATCTAGATGAAAAATGGTAATTGCTTACATCTTGATGATTATGAGTTTCTTTCTTGGTTCTATCTTAGATCCATGAAGTATATTTTATTTGGTGTTGTTGGAAGTATCGGCCATGGTATATCCATAAGTGTGATTTATGCTTATTGCATGGTAGGTAAGATTTATGTTTTGGATATATGTTTAAATTTGGTTATAATCAAATTTGTGATTCGGCTCTTGCACATATATATATATGATTGCACATGATGTATTGGTGTGACCTATATATTATCTCAAGGTATATACTTGCACATGATGGTGCTTCGGTTATGGATTAAATGATGGATGCGTATTGAGTTATAATATGTAATGCATTAGTTAGTAAAATGTATGCCATTTATGTGTGGTATTAAGTATATAATCGGCCTCAACATAGACATGCATATTCGGCCATAGGAAGAAGAGTGGTGTTGCATGTATTCGGTTAGAGGCAAGCATATTGATGCTTTTGTCTTGGCTTAGAAAATTCGGCCAAGGGGGAAAATTAGCTAAAATGTTGAGTTTGATTCATGATTCCGTACATATGTGACTTTAATGTCTAATGTATAAATATGGACTAAGTGCCTTGTGTTCCTCTTTTCGATGCTCAAATGATTAAATCAATTTATTTGTTTAATTAAGCTCAAGAGCAAAGGGGAACTAAATCCAATAAAGGGAAGGAAAAAGTGGTCGAATAGCCATCGGAATCGTTCGACAACATCCGAGGTAAGTTCTTGAGTAATAGAGCTTAAATTATGATTTGATTAGATCATGTTTTAAGCAAATCAAAATCATGCTCTTTGTGTGTGGCTATTGAGCCGAAATTGCAAGAATGATAAGTGTCTTGTGTTTGAGTTTTCCTAATGAAAATGAAATACGAATGTGTCATGATTTATTGTTAAATGTGCATGGTTATTCGAATGTTGTCCGGGCTAAGTCCCGAAGGCTTTGTGCTAAGTGACCATATCCGGACTAAGATCCGAAGGCATTTGTGCGAGTTACTAATTCCGGGCTAAGCCCGAAGGCATTGGTACGAGTTACTAAATCCGGGTTAAGTCCCGAAGGCATTTGTGCGAGTTACTATAACCGGGCTAAGTCCCGAAGGCATTCGTGCGAGTTACTATAACCGGGCTATGTCCCGAAGGCATTTGAACGAGTAGCTATATCCGGTTAAATTCCGAAGGTACGTGATTTGGGAATGAATGATCTTGCTGTAAAAATTTCAGTTAATACGCTTGAAACATCCCAACATTGAGGTATGTTTCGTATGTGCTTTGAATTAGTTGAGCCCTTACAAATAAGTATTTGCTCAGTTGATAAATGAGCTACCGGCCTTTGGCTAAGTTGATCGTTGTGTATGAATAAAAGGGTTGGTAATGTGAAGTAAGTATGATATTGAAAATTTGTGCATATGAAATTATCCGTTTAGCTATATGAATGCTATACTTTTGTTGTGCTGGAATCCCTTGCTCAAAACTTACTAAGCATAAATTGCTTACTCTGTTTCTTTGATTCTCTGTTTTATACACTTTGGTTCTTCAGCTATCGGACTTGGGATTTTGAAGTCGAAGTCGCCCACACTATCAAAGCCCCCTTTTGGTACAATTTTGGTTGAACTTCGAAATGGCATGTATAGGACTACCCTTTTTGTTGTGGGTCATGGACCCTTTGGATTTGTATAATTTTGGATAGCCATGCGAAAATGGCTTATATATGTTTGAGCATAATGTTATAATCATTTGGTATGGATATGGTTATTGAGAGGTGTGGATATGCTTAACAAGGATTGGCCATGGAATGGTTAATCACTATCATAAATTGTGCTATTTATGCTAAAAGGGCTAGTTGAATCATGGAAACTATGAAATAGGTAAAGTCTACCTTAAAGGCAAATGCTGACAGCAGCAGTGATGTAGATTTGGAAAATCACTAAATATATTAGGAATGGAATTAAATAGTGAATAAATTATGTAAACGAACCTTGATGAATCTATTTTCATAGGAAAGTAACGAAACGATCATATGGACAGTATGTTAAGAGATATTTAGGTTCTCGTGAGATAGGGCCAGAACGGTTTCTGGATTCCCTGTTCCGACTTTGAAAATTCATTATAAATTAACCAGAGATAATTAGGAGTCATGCCATATATTTATAGATTCCTCTCTGAGTCTAGTTTCTATAGAAACAAACCAAATCAGTATTGAAGCTCTGTGCAGGGAGATATCTAACTCGTAATGTGAAAAGGTCAGTGTAGTCGATCCCTGTAACATGTGAGATTTTGACTAATAAACTGTACTAATTGGCCCGACCAAAAATTCTAGAAAAAAATATGTAGATGGGCATGGGAGTCTGGTTTCAGGGAAAAATTACAAAACTGATTTTCGAGTTGTGAAACTCAAGATATAATTTTTAAGGTGACAGTGACGCAGTTAGCCAACTGCCTGGAAATTTTTAAAATGGATTGTGCAAAGAAGTGATTCAAGTCTGCAAACCCCTCGTGTCCGACTCCGGCGACGGACTCCGGCGACGGACTCGGGTACGGGGTGTTACAGATCACACTATCAATCGAAGCATTCGGTATAGTTTGATTTATATTTTTGAATATGGCATGTATAGGGCTTAGACTTTACTATTTTTGTGTCATTGAGAACTGGCCAAATGTGTTGGCTTGGGTTGGAAATCCTTCATTTTGTACTAAGCCTTGAATGATGGCAAATATTCATTTTGATTTATATGCAAATGAAGTTACTCTCATGAATGAGTAATTACTTAATTAATATGTAGTCTATTGTGGCTGATTGGTTTAAAAAGTTATTCTTGTATTGCTTCGGTTGCTTTTGTTTTGTAAGTAAGGGTGGCAAAGAGGCTCGGTAAATAGCCTTCTATTGTCCACACGAGTAGACACACGGGCGTGTGTCTGGGCCGTGTGTGACACACAGTCTGCCTTATGGACGTGTGACCTGGTTTTGTGTCCCCTGCACATAAAATTTTCAAGTCAGTATGCATGGTAGTAAACACACGGGCAGAGACACGGCCGTATGTCTCAGCCGTGTGATGAACACGGCATAGCACACGGGCGTGTGCCTTGGCCGTGTGACATTTTGGGGATGCTGACGTCAGAAATAGAATGTCCATGTTTAGGACACGGGCTAGGACACGGGCGTGTCATGGCCGTGTTAAGGCCCATGTCCCAGGCCGTGTGAAAACCTGTGTAGGTGTGTATTTAAAATTAATTCTACATGGGGAAAGGACACGGGCGTGTCCCTAAATTTCTTAGGCCGTGTGAGACACACGGTTTATCAGCACGACCATGTTGAATTGGTGACACGGGCATGTTGCCCTTCCACACATGCGTGTGCCCTATTTCTAAGACAAATTTTCTATAAATGGCTTAAGGGTCGGGTTAATCCTGAGTAGTTTCCAATGGTAGATTTTGGGCTCGTAGGCCCATGATAAGAATTTTAAAGTAGAAATTTGAAAAATTTTCAAATTGAACAGAGTTTTGGTGACTCAGAAAGGTTTGAAAGCATGAGTTTTAGGTTAGATAATGCCTCGTATTCCATCCTGACGAAGGATAGGGGTGTGGGGTGTTATATTTAGTGGTATTAGAGCTATGATTTAGTCAGTTCTAGGACTAACCTAGTGAGAGTACGAGTCTAGCTATACATGTCATAACTGTATATTGATAGTGTGATGACTTCTGATGATTATAAACTGTATTTTTTTATATAGTAGATGGACCCGGATAGAGCCACGGCGGATGACGTGGAGAGTAACGCACGGGCTCCTGCCGAAGGGATCGCACCAGTTGAGAGTGAACCCGTGACTATGGGCCAAGGTGGAGGGCTAGAGAAGCCTATCTCCAAATGATGAATGGTTGGTATATGGAGTTTGTTCATGCGAATTCGAACACTCCACCTCCCCCACCTCCTCTGATTCCTCAGCATGCCCTGGTAGCTCCTCAAGGCGCAGACTTGATCAGGAGGGAGAAGCCTCCGGTAAATAAGATTACGAAGTAAGGGGCCGAGGAATTCCGAGCTAACTTAGATGACGACCTAGAGAAAGCAGAGTTTTGGTTAGAGAATACCATCAGGGTATCTGATGAATTGTTATACATGCCTGAGGAGTGCGTGAAGTGTGCAGTGTCACTCCTACGGGATTCGACTTATTAGTGGTGGAATACTCTTGTGTCTGTTGTATCGAGAGAGAGGATCACTTGGGAATTCTTCCAGGAATAATTCTAGAAAAAGTATATTAGCCAAAGGTTTGTAGATCAAAAGAGGAAGGAATTCCTTGAGCTAAAGTAAGGCCGAATATTGGTGACAGAATATGAGTCTGAATTTGTGAGGCTCAGCAAGTATGCTGGGAGTGCGTGTCTACAGAAGCCACTAGGTGTAAGAGGTTCGATGATGGTCTTAATGAATATATTTGAGTATTTGTTGGCATCTTAGAACTAAGAGAATTTGTAGTGGTCGTTGAGAGAGCATGCAAGGCAGAAGAGCTAGTAAAAGAGAGGAGGAAAGCGGCTACTGAGTCACGAGATTCAAAGAGGAGATAGATGGGAAAATCATATCAGTCCTCATCTAAGAGATCGAAGGAATTCACTACCCGATTGAATGCTTCGGTGAGGTTTTCGAATATAGACAAGAACCAGGAGAACACAACTTTTAGAGCCCAGACCATTTCTGTCGCGAGCGTCGGTAGTGCTCGGCCGAATAGGCTAGAATGTTCACAATGTGATAGGCATCACTTCAGTGAGTGTCGAGGGAATGAAATGGGTTGTTTTAAGTGTGAATCATTAGAACATTTCATCCAAGACTGTCCTGAAATGGAAAAGAGAGAGAAAAAGCAAGAAGCGAAGGCAAGTAGTGCTACTTTGAGGGGTAGACCACAAAATAACCCCAGAAGTAGGGATGCTAGCAGAGGTGTGCCAAGAGATGTTGCAGTGAGGTCTGAGGGCAGAGCACCTACAAGGACTTACACTATTTGTGCTTGCGAAGAGGCAGGGTCTCCCGACATGATCACAGATACCTTTTCTATCCACGATATATCTATTGTTGCATTAATTAACCCAAGGTCTACCCACTCCTATATTTTTATGGAAATAAGTCTAGTATGAACATGTTATTAGAGCCCACAGAATTTGTGATAAAAGTATCCAACCCCTTGGGTAGATATGTGCTAGTAAACTAAGTGTGTAAAAATTGTCCTTTGACAATTAGGGGTCATTGTTTTCCAGCCAACTTGATGTTGTTGTCGTTTAATGAATTTGATGTAATCCTTGGGATGGATTGGTTGACTTCCCATAGTGTTGTAGTGGACCGTGGGAGAAAAGTTATTGAGTTGAAATGTGAAGACGGAATTGTTCTTTGGGTTGGACCAGATGAGTCGGCTAATTTACCGTATTAGTATCGTCTTTGACTGTTGAGAAATATTTGAGAAAAGGATATGAAGCTTACCTAGCATTGGTGCTGAATACTCAAGTGTCTGAGTTGAAGATTGAATTGGTACTAATGGTTTGTGAGTTTACAGATGTGTTTCTGGAGGAATTACCCGGATTACCTCTAGTGAGGGAAGTTGAGTTTGGAATCAAGTTGGTCCCCGGTACGGCACCTATCTCGATTGCTCTGTATAGGATGGCTCTGACTGAATTAAAGGAGTTAAAGGCTCAGTCTCAAGAATTGGCGGATAAAGATTTTGTGAGACCTAGTTATTCACCGTGGGGCACACCAGTGTTATTTGTGAAAAGAAAGATGGGTCGATGAGGTTATGTATCGACTATAGACAGCTCAATAAGGTAACAGTGAAGAGCAAGTATCCTTTGCCAAGGATCAATGACATGTTTGATCAGTTAAAGGGGGCCACTGTATTTCCAAGATTGACCTGAGGTCAGGATACTACCAGTTAAAGGTGAAAGAGCAAGATGTACTGAAGACTGTGTTTCAAACAAGATACAGGCATTATGAGTTCCTCGTCATGCGCTTTGGTTTGACTAATGCACCGGCGATGCTTATGGATTTGATGAACCGTATTTTTCGGCCGTATTCAGATAAGTTCGTGGTGGTCTTTATCGACGTCATATTGATTTACTCGCGTGATGAGAGTAAGCACACGAAGCATTTGAGGACTATATTACTGACCTAAGAGACAAACAATTATACGCCAAGTTCGGTAAGAGTGAATTCTGGCTTAAGGAGGTTGGATTTCTAGGACACATTGTGTCAGGTGACGGGATTAGAGTTGACCCAAGCAAAATCTCGGCTATTGTTGAATAGAAACCGCCAAAGAATGTGACAGAGGTATAAAGCTTTTTGAGTTTGGCTAGATACTATAGGTGGTTTGTAAACGAATTCTTTATGATAGCTACCCTGATGACAAGACTACTGCAAAAAGATGTCAAGTTCGAATGGACAGAAAAGTGCAAACAAAGTTTGGAGTAATTAAAGGCTTTGTTAACCGAAACCCAAGTGTTAGTGCAAATGGAGTCGGGTAAGGAATTTGTGATATATAGCGACGCCTCCTTGAATGGTTTAGGGTGCGTGCTTAAGCAAGAAGGCAAGGTTATAGCATATGCCTTAAGACAGCTAAAGCCACATGAGAAACAGTACTCGATGCAAGATCTAGAGTTGGTCGCCAATGTGTTCGCATTAAATATTTGGAGGCACCATTTGTATGGAGAGAAATGTCGAGTATTCACTGATCGCAAGATTCTTAAGTACTTGATGACTCAAAAGGAGTCAAATTTGTGGCAACGATGATGGTTAGATCTAATAAAGGATTATGAGTTGATTATCGACTACCATCTAGGAATGGTGAATGTAGTCGCCGATGCTTTGAGTAGAAAGTCATTGTTTACTTTAAGAGCCATGAATACTCAGTTGTCTATGTCTAGCGATGGTTCGGTCCTAGCAGAGTTGAGAGCTAAACCAACATTTCTACAAGAGATCTATGAAGCTCAAGAAGGTGATAAGGAGTTGCAACAAAAAATTGATCAGTGTGAGACGAAAAATGAATCCGAGTTTCGTATTGGTGTTGATGGATGTTTAATGTTCAAAAATAGAGTTTGTATACCTAAGGGAAATGAGCTTATTTAGAAGATTCTGCGAGAGGCACATAGTGGTTGTTTGTTCGTCCACCCAGGCAGTGTAAAAATGTACAACGACCTGAAGAAAATGTATTATTGGTCGGGGATGAAAAGAGATATTTCAGAGTTTGTTCCCAAGTGCCTTGTTTGTCAATAAGTGAAGGCTGAACACCAAGTACCTTCAGGTCTACTTCAGTCTATCATGGTCCTCGAGTGGAAATGGGATCAGATCACTATGGATTTTGTGACGAGTTTTCCGGTAATCCCCAAGAAAAAGATCCTATTTGGGCTGTTGTGGATAGGCTAACAAAGTCGGCACATTTTATACCAGTGCGTACCGACTACTCCCTGGAGAGATTGGTTGAATTGTACGTTTCCAATATTGTGAGACTACACGGGGTGCCCTTATCAATTGTTTCAGATAGGGACCTGAGATTTACCTCAAGGTTTTGGAAAAAGTTATAAGAGGCATTGGGAACAAATTTGAGTTTTAGCACAAAATTTCACCCGCAAACCGATGGCCAGTTAGAAAGAGTGATTCAAATTTTAGAAGACATGTTACAGTGTTGTGTTCTTGAGTTTCAAGGCAGTTGGGAAAGGTACTTACCATTGGTTGAATTCGCCTACAACAACAGTTATCAGACAAGTCTGAAAATGGCGCCTTATGAGGCTTTGTATGGGCGAAAGTGGCGAATGCCCTTATATTGGACTGAGCTCAGAGAGAGTCAGATTCAAGGGGTCGATTTAATAAAATAGACTGAAGAGAAAGTTAAAGTGATTCGTGACTTCTTGAAGGCCACCTTAGATAGACAAGAATCTTACGTCGATTTGAAACAAAAGGAAATTGAGTTTCAAGTCGGCAATAAGGTATTTTTGAAAGTATCCCTGTGGAGGAAAGTCCTCAGATTTGGTAGACGAGGCAAGTTGAGTCCTCATTTCATAGGACCTTATGAGGTTATTAAGAGAGTAGGACCCGTTGCCTATCGATTGGCTTTGCCACCAGAATTGGAAAATATTCACGATCTGTTTCATGTATCCATGCTATGCTGATATAGATCAGACCCTTCACATATGATTACGCCAACAGAGGTTGAGATTTATCCGGACATGACTTATGGCGAAGTGGTGGTCAAGATTTTAGCTCATGAAATCAAACAGTTGAGGAATCAGAGCATAGCACTTGTGAAAGTTTTGTGGTAGAGACATGGAGTCGAGGAAGCCACATGGGAACCCGAGGAGACTATGAGAGATCAGTACCTGAATTAATCCGCCGGTAATATTTTCGGGGTCAAAAATCCCTAAGGGGGGAGAAATGTAACAACCTGATTTTGGGCCTAGTTGAAATAGTGGTCTCAGGACCACAAATCCAAAGTCATAGAAATTATTTTATTATTATTTTGATATTATAGCATGTTTTTAAGAGTGCATGAAAAATTTGGTGAAGTAATTTTAGCATTTGTGAGCTTAATTGCGTAAAAAGACTAAATCGCATAAAATGCAAAAGTCCTATTTTGATAGCTAAAAGTTCCAAATAGCTAGAGAACCTAAATTGGGGGTCTTTAAAGGGAAATTAGACCTTTTAGGGAGGCTTGGCCTGCCATAGGAGATAAAGGTGGTCAAATTTTCAAAGTTTGGTGAGTTAGGTGGCTTATTTTAACTAAAATAGGAGTAAATAAATGAAAGATGATATCATCCCTTTTTCATCTTCTTTCTCCACCAAAAATTAGCCATTCAAGGGCATTTGAAAGCTTGAAAATTTCAGCAACTTGTAATCCTCACTAGTAAGTGATTTTGATAGTCTTTCTTGATGATTTTTACATTTTTGAGACCCTTGAAGCATGAGCTTTCAAATGAGGATACTATTTTTGTGAAATGATTAAGAGTTTAGGGTTTTTCCATAAAAATATTTGTAATGTTTGCTGGGTTTTTAAGGAAGACAATGAGTCTTGGGTGTCTAATAAATAACTTTTGTGAAAGGTGTTAGCATTAAAACACCTAAAAGGACTATTTTGCATAAGTTGTAAAATAGATGATAAGTGTGTGAAATAGTGGGAATTTGGAGTTTCTATAAGAGGAGAAAGGGTTTGGCTAGGCTTAAGATGTGAAGAAATTCGATAAAAATCAATTTTTGAGCTTAGGGGTAAAATGGTCATTTTACAAAAGTCTAGGGACAAATTGGTCATTTTGCCCAATTGTGAATTTGTAGAGTGCCTATGTTGATAGAGTAATTAAATAAGTGCATTTTGTTATTATAGATCAAGAAATACCGAATCCAAACCTCGATCGGGGGAAAGCCAAGCAAATCGACTAAATCGACTAGTCACCACAATTTGTAATCCGAGGTAAGTTGTATGTAAAAAGTAAAACTACATTTATAATATATGTATTTGAATTGTATTGAAATTATTATAAAATAAATTGCTTGATTGTGGAAATGAGAAAATGTGATGCAAATAGAGATAGTAGAATTCCCGGTTGAACATTAGGAAATAAATCGGATATTCATGCCATGACGTTTGGGTCACTTGAGTCAGCTAGTGTAAGACATGTTTGGGACATGCATCAACCACATTATGAGAGCCAGTGTAAGACAATGTTTGGGACATGGCATCGACATTGAGACGAGTGCTAGTGTAAGACATGTTTGGGACATGCATCGGCTATGAGAGGTGTCAGTGTAAGACCATGTTGGGACATGGTATCAGCACATATATGCTAGAACTTGTGTAAGACCATGTTTGGGACATGACATCAATGTTTGAGGCTAAATGAGTATCAGATAATGTTCCAAATGGCTCAACGGTGAAAGTATGATTTCAAGTTAACAAGGAATGTATAACCGAGTTATGAGTGGTATAGGTACCTATATGGTATGTATGAAATGGGAGCTCAATATATGCTATATGTGGTGTATTGAATATTGATAAGTAAGTTTTACTTATTCCACTTGTGTATTATGATACTTATTGATGAATGGTAAAGTTATGTTGTATATTTATTTATATGCAACTTACTAAGCTTTATGCTTACTCCCTCTCCTTTTTCAGTTTCTTATAGTGCTACCTATCTAGCTCAAGGACCAAATGAAGTTAGAGATATCGATCACACTATCAATTGAAGCATTCAGTATAGTTTGATTTTTATTTTTGAATATGGCATGTATAGGGCTTAGACTTTACTATATTTGTGTCATTGAGAACTAGCCAAATGTGTTGGCTTGGGTTGGAAATCCTTCATTTTGTATTAAGCCTTGAATGATGGAAAATATTCATTTTGATTTATATGCAAATGATGTTACTCTCATGAATGAGTAATTACTTAATCGATATGTAGTCTATTGTGGCTGATTGGTTTAAATAAGTTATTCTTGTATTGGTTCGGTTGCTTTTGTGTAGGTTGTGTAAGCAAGGGTGGCAAAGAGGCTTGGTAAATAGCCTTATATTGTCCACATGGGTAGATACACGAGAGTGTACCTAGGCCGTGTGTGATACACAGTCTGCCTTATGGACATGTGGCCCAGCTGTGTGTCCCCTACATGTAAAAATGTCAAGTTAGTATGCATGGTAGTAAACACACAGGTAGAGACACGACCATGTGATTAACACGGCCTAGCACACGGGCGTGTGCCGTGGCCGTGTGACATTTTGGAGATGCTGACGTCAGAAACAAAATGTCCATGTTTTTGCACACGGGTGTATCATGGCCTTGTGAAGGACATGGGCCAGGGACACGGGCATGTGCCAACTGTGTGAAAACCCCTGTAGGTGTGCATTGAAAATTAATTCCACACAGGGAAAGGACACGGGCATGTCCCTGTATTGCTTAGGCCGTGTGAGACACACGGGCCATCAGCACGACCATGTCAAATTGGCCACATGGGCCTGTTGCCCTTCCACACGGGTGTGTGCCCTGATTCTAAAATAAATTTTCTATAGATGGCTTAATGGCTGTGGTTAATCTCGATTAGTTTCCAATGGTAGATTTAAGGCTCGTAGGCCCATGATAAGAAGTTTAAAGTATAAATTTGAAAAATTTTCAAATTGAACAGAGTTTTGGTAACTCAAAAATGTTTGAAAGCATGAGTTTAAGGTTAGATAATGCCTCGTATTCCATCCTGACGAAGGGTATGGGTGTGGGGTGTTACACACAGAGTTCATTCAAATGAATCTAGTTGCTCAACAACCTCCACCCCTATATGTTTCTCGATAAGTCCCAGTTGTGCTGCAAGTGTTAGATCCGATTCTATTTAGTAAACTGCCAGCAGATAAGATACGTGTAGAGGGCTGAAGAATTTTGGGCTACAGTTGATGATGATGCTGAGAGGGTTGAGTTCTGGCTTGAGAACACAATCAGAGTGTTTGATGAATTTTCCTGTACTCTAGATAAATGTATCAATTGTGTTGTGTCTTTGCTAAGAGATAATGCGTATCATCGGTCGAAAACATTGATATTAGTGGTTCCTAGGGAATGAGTTACCTGGGAGTTCTTTCAATTTGAATTCTGAAAGAAATATATAAGTCAATGACTCCTTGATCAGAAACATAAAGAGTTTCTAGAATTGAAACAGGGTCAAATGACTATCACCCAGTACGAAAGAGAATTTGTACAATTGAGCAAATATGCTCGGGAATATGTTTCTACTGAAGAGATCATGTGCAAAAGGTTCATTGATGGGTTGAATGAAAATATAAAAATTCTGGTTGGGATTTTGGAAATCAAAGAATTTGTTGTTTTAGTTGAGAGCGCTTGTAAAGCCGAGGATCTTAGCAAAGAAAAGAGAAAAGCTGATTTTGAAGCAAGAGAATCGAGAAAGAGATCAACTAGTAAGTCTTATCAATCTGCATTGAAGAAATTTTGAGGCTCATTTAATCATTCTACTACATCGGTGGGACATTCAAACAGAGATCGAGTAAGACAACAATCAAGCTTCAAAGCTCTAGCTACTTTGATAGCTAGTGTTGGGAGTACAAGACCTAACCTACCTGGATGTGAACATTATGGTAAATGGCATCCTGGTGATTGTAGATTGAATGATTGGGCTTGTTTTAAATGTGGATCATTGGATCATTTTATCCGTGATTGTCCTGATTTAGCTAAGCAAGATACAGTACAAAAGACGAGGCCAAATAACACTGCAGCCAGAGGGAGACCATCTCGTCATGTTGGAAATAAGAGTGGTGGTAAAGGTGCGACATGAGACACTATTGCAAGATTTGATGCTAGAGCACCTGCACGGGCCTACGCTATTCGCGCTCACGAAGAAGCATCATCTCTAGATGTTATAACTGGTATTTTTACTCTCTATGATACTAAAGTTATTGCATTGATAGATCCAGGATCCACTCATTCCTATGTATGTGTGAATTTAGTATCCAGTAAGACTTTGCCTATAGAGTCAACTAAGTTTGTAATTAGAGTATCGAACCCCTTAGGAAAGTGTATTTTTGTTGATAAAGTGTGCAAGAACTGTCCATTGATGATTCGGGATAATTGCTTTCAGGCTGATTTATGTTGTTTCCATTTGACGAATTTGATATAATTCTAGGTATGGATTGGCTAACATTGCATGATGCTATAGTGAATTGCAAACAAAAGAAGATTGACTTGAGATGTTAGAACAATGAGATTATCTGAATTGAGTCAAATGATCTGAATGACTTGCTAGTAGTGATCTCATCAATGTTGGCTCATAAATATGTGAGAAAAGGGTGTGAAGCTTATTTTGCTTATGTGCTTGATACAAAGGTGCCTGAAAGGAAGATTGAATCGGTACCAGTTGTGTGTTAATACCCAGATGTGTTTCCTGAAGAGTTACCGGGTTTACCATTGATACAAGAGGTTGAGTTTGGCATTGAATTACTGCAGGGAACAACACCGATATCGATAGCTCCGTACAGAATGGCATGACAGAGTTAAAAGAGTTAAAAGCTCAATTGAAAGAATTAACCGACAGAGTGTAACACCCCAAACCCTGCCTAGACGTTATGGCTGAATCTGGCGATGTCACATTGAAGTGTTTCTCGTAAAGTGTTATATCGATGAAAACTCTTACTATATATTTAACCTCTTCGTGTCTTCCTAATGGTGATTCTGAGATATACCGTTCATTTCAAAAACTTGCGTCACTATCCAAAATATATTTACTTTAAAATCGTTATTCATTTCCAAAATATCATTTTATAGCGGAAGCTTTTTAAAACAGTTGCGTACTTGCGTGTATTTTGTAAAAACATTATTTCTTTTGAAAACTCGAGTTTTCCTAACACTAGCAGTTGTAAACCAAAGCAAATAAAAATCCCCAATTTAAAGTTAAAATCTATAAATGCCTTATTACAATAAAAATGCCCAAAATAAAATAACTTATAAAAATAAAACAAACACGATAGTAAATGAGGTTGTGTGGCTGCCGTTGAATCCCTCACAGCACCAATCTACCTAAGCCCGGGGATTACCTGCACAAATAAATAGATGGGTGAGTTAACAAAAACTCATTGTGTAATCCCATATAAGCAAACAGTCATAAAACAAGCAGTGTAATATCCTGATTTTGGGCCTAGTCGGAATAGCGGTTTCATGACCACAAAATCCGAGATAGAAATAATTATTTTATGATTATTTTGAGGTCTATGATATGATTGCATGATTGTGTGAAAATTTCGTGAAGAAATTTTATGCATAAAGTGCTTAAATTGAAATTAGGGACTAAATCGAATAATTTGTAAAACTTGCATTCTAGAAGTTTCTAGTATGAAATTGTTTTGAAATATTAATTAGGAGGTCTTAAATAGAAATTTTACCAATTTCTAAGTCTATGGACAAAAATTGGACATGGATGGAATTTTTGGAAAGTTTAGTACTAAGGGCATTTTGGTCATTTAGGGGTAAAATGAATTAAAATACAAAATTAAAAGCCAATTTTGCTCATATTCAACCCCATGGCCGAATATAGCAAGGAGAAACCATGGCTAGGGTTTTTCAAGCTTCCAAGCTCGATTGTAAGTCTGTTCTAGCCTCGTTTTTAATGATTTTTACTTTTTTGGAGTCCCGGTAGCTCGATTAAGCTTATGCTAGCAATAATTCAACCTAGGGTTCATATTTGGAAAAATACCCATAGGTGAAATTTGTGTATTTTGGTGTTTTATGATAGAATTTGAGGTTTTAAATTATGTTAGACAACTTGTACTACTCGGTTTTAAGTGAAAATGAGCAAAAGGGCTTAATCGGTAAAAATACCTAATAGTCATAAGTACATGTTAGAGTGAGAATTTGATGTTACCATAGAAGAGAGAAATGATCAGCATGTCATAAAACATAAGAAAATAGGCTGAAGTTTAATTTACGAGCTTTGGGGCAAAAGTGCAAATATGCGAAAGTTTAGGGGCAAAATTGTAATTTTGCCAAAATATGATTTTGGGTCAATTTGAATAATGTGAGTCCTAATTAGACTATATTTTAAATGATAGAGCAAGGAAAACTAAAATTCAGGCTAAAATGGGGAAAATACCAAGTTGTGGACGAAATGGTAAAAGTAGCCATTTTCGCATACGAGGTAAGTTCATATGTAAATGTTGGTAACATAGTTATTATTTTAAATGTTTTAATGTTATTTAAATTATATGATAATTATTATGAAATATTGTACTATGATAATTGTTTGTTAATATGTCAAATTATGTGATATACTTGGAAAATGTGAAATACTACCGAGTATCGGTAACGGCATTCCGTAGAAGATGGTTGAGACACATGATTGGGAAAAAGGTCCCGTTGAACCTTAGCAATGGATTAGGATACAAGTGACATGTCACTAGGATATTTGGGCATCCGAACTCATTGAGTTGAGTTCGAGTTCACTTATGGATGCGAATGTCCGAACTCGTTGAGTTGAGTCCAAGTTCAAGAGATGTAACTAGGCATCCGAGCTTGTTGAGTTGAGTCTGAGTTCACTTATGGATGCGAACGCCCGAGCTCATTGAGTTGAGTCCGAGTTCACTTATGGGCGGGTTACATGGTAGCTTGGCTACATATGTGGCACTTATGTGCAAACTTTTCATGTATCCGAATTATATTCCGATGTGTTCAACGGGTAAAATTCTACTCAAATGGAGGAATACTCGAGATGAAAGGGACGTATTGGTAAGTGTTGTGAAATGAATACTTTGAACAGGTATGTACTTAACCCTCGGGTTTAAAACTCGATATAACAACAATATGGTAAGATGATAAATGAAAATGTGATATGAATGTCTCGGTGATGATTATGCAAATGATGTTTTATGTTTACGTATATAGTTGTGTTACTTGCTATTTGCATGTGAGCTTACTAAGTATTTATGCTTACTCCCTCCTTTTCATTCCTTGTAGTATTGACAAGCCAGCTCAGAAATCGGGAACGGTCGGAGGCACACTCACACTATCCGTATACCATCTTGGCATAATGGCTTGTATATTTTGAGTATGGCATGTATAGCATTATAATCATTTTGTATATATGGTCTTATGATATGGTTATTGAGTGGTATGGAAATGCTTGGTAATGATTAGCCATTGGAATGGCTAATCATGATCATATTTGGTGTTATGTATGCTAAATTGCTAGCTAATCCATGGAAACCATGAAGTAGGTAAAATTTACCATAAAATAGATTCAGACAGCAACAGTGATGTGAGTTTGAAAAATCATTAAAAATAGTAGAGATACAATTAGATGATGAATAAAATATGGAATTGAAGAATTATGAGTCTATTTTCATATGGATGGAACAAAATAGGTATATAAGTTATATTTTATGAGATGTTTAAGTTTTTGTGAAACAGGTCCAGAGCGATTTCTGGATCCCCTGTTCTGACTTTGGAAATTCACCATAAATTTTTCAAAGATAATTATAAGTCATGATTTATATTTACAGATTCCTTATTGAGTCTAGTTTTATTAGAAACAAACGGAATAGTCATTGAAACTCTGTACAAGGAGATATCTGATTCATAATACACAGATGTCAGAGCAGTTGAACCCTGAAACAGGGGAGACTTTAACTAATAAACTGTACTAATTTGCTAGACCAAACATTCTAGAAAAAAATTAGTAAATATATATATGAGTCTAGTTTTATGGAAAATTTACAGGATTGGATTTCGAGTTTTGGAACTCGAGATATGAATTTTTAAGCGACTGTGACGCAGATTGCTAGCTTGACTGAAAATTTTAAAAATAAATTGTTTTAGCTGTTTAAGTAATGAATTAAGTCTGTTAACACCTCGTGTTCAACTCCGGCGATGGTCTCGGGTACGGGGCGTTACATTTGGTGGTATCAGAGCAGGTTTAGTCGATTCTCGGACTAACTTAGCATGTGTAAAAGTTTAGCTATACATGCCACTGATCTGTGATAGTGTGATGTCTTCCGACGCGTATGAGTACCGTCTTATTTTGACAGGGTACTCTCCAACCGAGCTGTGCCGACCATGTTCAATGTTATGTGAACGTATTTGAGTAAAATTATGATTATGATAAGTCTCGGTTCAGAAAAGTATGAATAAAAGTTTATGATACATATGTGATAAATATCCATATTTGCTTAATGCTTATATGATGTAGTGTATATGGCTTACTTGATAAGATGAACAGAATAAATAGAAAGTACTAGAGGTATGAATAAAAGTCATAATATTATGATACGAATGAAAATGTCCTTGTCTTGATTTGGACGTCGAATGTTGATGAATGCTAATGATATATAATTTTTATAAGATGAAGGATTATAATGAAATGAACTTATCTATGTTAAATTGTTGGACTGAATTATATGATTGTAATGATATGTACATGATGATGCACGAAATGAATGTTGTGATTGTGATGCAAATATCTATGTTTGTTTGGCCTTATACGATGTCATGAGCATGAATTAATTTAATTAAATGAATGGATAAGTAAAGCTATCTAGAAAACATAGAATGTATGCATAAGTATATTGTCTAAATGGGACAATAGGAAAATTTGTGTAAGGCAACATGAATGTTGCATTGCCTGAATGAATGGCATGATTTTGATGATGTTGCTATGATGATGGAAGTTGTGTCATATGTGTATGTATAAGAAAGTCGAGTCAGAGGTCCTACAACCCCTCCCCCTTACCGAAGTGGTACTTATAATGGAATTTCATGAGATTTGTATTGAATAAGTTTCTGGTTTAGAACCCAAAGAGTTCAGTGATAGAATAATTATAAGTATGATTAGAGATTGAAAATGAGCTGATAACTAAAGTCAGAGTCAGTAAAGTATCGGATTCATATAAAGATTATTGGAATTATGCACTGTCCCAGTTAGAGAAGGAAATTCTCTTTGGTAAATCGAATTACTCAGTTGCAAGGTCGAGAAAAGTGTAAATCAAAATTTATGCAGAACTGACCTTCTTTAGTGAATGGTTTAATATGAAATTTGTGATGGCAGAACTAGTTGGGGAAATGATATTTAAAATGTGAACTATCTGAGTGTGACAGTAATGATTGGACAGATTTAGCAGTCTCTTTTGAGATGTTCTATGTGTTTACCCGTTCTCAGAAATATTTCTATGGCTATTGATCTTTTGAAGAAATTCTTGTTATATGGGAATGTCTTCTAATTCTAGTGTTGGATGAAAGCATTGGTAGTCTGACTGGTTTATAATTTATATTGCTCTATTTCATCGGGTATTCTATTCCATTTCGTCTGATAAGAATTGATGAGAGAATACATATGATATTATGATTCTGTTTCTTCTACTTGATGCTTCATCTGATATATATGTATGGGAAGATATATTGTTCTTGTTATATTTGATTCCAGTGGGATTAAATGATGTTTTCTTTTGGACTTTCTTTCTTTGAAGAATTATCGGGGTATTCTGTATTTTCTCTATGAGTTTGGTTTTCGATTCTCCGGCATAGTATCGTATCTTGGATTTCTTTATTCGGTTTTCTTGTTATCTTTGTTCTATATTTTGTCAATTATGACTCATGTTCGAAGTACGTTCTTCAGCTCGTGATAATCATGTCAAATATGACTATACTTCTAATTTGATCTTGGTAATGTGGTGATTTTAGTATTGGGATTTTTTTTCTAATTTCTGTGTAAGGATTTGACATCAGTAAAGGCATAGGTGATAAAAGCGCGAGTTTCAGTCGGTATGGTGAATTATTTATTTGAAAGATTTCATGTGACAATTATGTCAGGATTATTTTTCTCAAGTCTGATAATATAATTTCATTTTTGTACTGATAAAAGAGTAAATAGTCTGAACGAGAAGTGTATATTTATTAGAAAGAGTTGGATAATAGTTAAAGTCACTACGAATGATAAGGTTTTCGTCTTGTGAAAGCTGAAAAGTTTATTACATGTTGACAAAGTTTGGATAGATGAGAATATTGGTAACCGAAGGATCTGAACTAAACTAGTCTACATTGAGTAAAGACTGTAACGCCCCCACGCCCGAAACCATCGCCGGAGTTGAGCTTGAGGGGTTACCGAACATAATTTATCAAATTAAGAACTTCAAATCATTTGTTTCTACATTCACAGCTTTCTGACTACCCGCGTCATAGTTACAAGAAAAATCATATCTCGAGTTACGAAACTCAAAATCAAGATCCGTAAATTTTCCCTAAATCTAGACTCATATATATATTTACTAATTGTTTTATAGAATTTTTTTGTTGGGCCAATTAGTACAGTTTATTAGTTAAAGTCTCCCCTGTTTCAGGGTTTGACTGCTCTGCCATTTGTGTATTACGAATCAGATATCTCTCTATACAAAATTTCAATGACTATCAGGTTTGTTTTTATTAAAACTATACTCAATAAGGAATCTGAAAATATAAAGAAAAACTTCTAATTATTTTTTTAAAATTTATTATGAATTTTTAAATTCAGAAGAGGGGATCCAGAAATCACTCTGGCCCTATTTCACAAAAGTTTAAATATCTCATAAAATATAATTTATATGCCTGTTTTGTTCAATCCAAATGAAAATAGACTCATTAAGCTTAAATTTCATAACTTACTCATTATTTAGTTCAATTTATACTATTTTTAGTGATTTTTCAAATTCATGTTATTGCTGCAGCAATATTCTGTTTTAAGGCAAGTTTCATCTTTCCATGAATTTTTATGAACTAGATAACCTATTAAACTTCCATAATATCAAACATGATCTAAATTAGCCATCACCATGACTTATCAATATCAAACATTTTCTCAACCAAACATGGCCATATCATAAAATTATTTACACAAAATAAGTATATTGGTATACATGCCATACTTAAGTTTTACAAGCCATTTACCCAGATGAATGTCCTTTGGATAGTGTGATCGAACCTTCGACCCGTCCCGATTCCCGAGCTGGCTTGTTCAAAACTATAGTAAATAAAGAGGAGGGAGGAAGCATAAATGCTTAGTAAGTTCATATGTAAATAACAAGTAACATAACAATACAAATATACCAAACAACTTTAGCATGGTATCACCAAAACATATGTCATATTTCTAAACATCATTCATCATCTTACCACCTTATCGTTGTTGTATCTATTTTCAACCCGAGGGTTAAGAACATACCTGTCCAAAGTGTCCATTTCACAACACTTACCAAAACGTCACTTGCATCTTAAGTGTTCTTCCATTTCACTAGAAATTTCACCCGTTGAACACATCGGAATACAACTCGGATACACGGATAATTTGCACATAAGTGCCTCATATGTAATCAAGAAATCATGTAACCCGCCCCTAAGTGAACTCGGACTCAACTCAACGAGCTCGGGCGTTCGCATCCATAAGTGAACTCGGACTCAACTCAACGAGTTCGGACATTCGCATCCATAGGTGAACTCGGACTCAACTCAACGAGTTCGAATGCTCAACCATCCTAGTGACATGTCACTTGTTTCCTAATCTATTCCTAAGGTTCAAACGGGCTTTTTCCCTCGATCTCACATTTGTCGTCTTCCATGGAATATCGGAACCGATACTCGGTAGCAATTCATATTTATCAAGTAGTAAACATGATTTGCATATTACTCAACATTAAACACAAAGCATAATATTTCACGATTAAAAATCAGCGTATCATATAATTAACATTAATAACTTAAAAATAACAATTATGCTACATTATTTACAGATGAACTTACCTTGGTACCAAAATATAAAGATTTTGCAATTTAGTCCACAATCTTTTCTTTTCCTCGATCGCGACTTGAATCTCGTTTCTCTTGATCTATGATGCCAAATTAATCTTATTTAATACATACATTCATCAAAACAGCATTTAATACGAACTTTGGAAAAATTACAATTTTGCCTCTAAACTTTTGCATAATTACACTTTTGCCCCTAGGCTCGGGAATTATACTTTATTCCTTATTCTTATGTTTTATAACATGCTGATCACTTTTCCCTTCTATGGCAACATCAAATTCTCTCTCTAACATATACTTGTGACTATTAGGTATTTTTGTCGATTAAGCCCTTTTACTCGTTTTCACTCAAAACCGAGTAGCACAAGTTATCTAACATAATTTAAAACCTCATATTCTATCATAAAACATCAAAATACAAAAATTTCACCTATGGGTATTTTTCCAAATTGTAACGCCCCCACGCCCGAAACCGTCGCCGGAGTCGAGCTTGAGGGGTTACCGAACATAATTTATCAAATTAAGAACTTCAAATCATTTGTTTCTACATTCACAGCTTTCTAGCTACCCGCGTCATAGTTACAAGAAAAATCATATCTCGAGTTACGAAACTCGAAATCAAGATCCGTAAATTTTCCCTAAATCTAGACTCATATATCTATTTACTAATTTTTTTATATAATTTTTTATTGGGCCAATTAGTACAGTTTATTAGTTAATGGCTCCCCTGTTTCAGGGTTTGACTGCTCTGACATCTATGTATTACGAATTAGATATCTATCTATACAGAATTTCAATGACTACGAAGTTTGTTTATATTAAAACTAGACTCAATAAGGAATCCGTAAATATAAACAATGACTTCTAATTAGTTTTTTACAATTTATTATGAATTTTTAAAGTCAGAACAGAGGATCCAGAAATCACTCTGGCCCTGTTTCACAAGGTTTCAAATATCTCATAAATTATAATCTATATGCCTGTTTTTTTTTATCCATATGAAAATAGACTCATTAAGCTTTAATTTCATAACTTTCTCATCATTTAATTCCATTTATACTATTTTTAGTGATTTTTAAATTCATGTCATTGCTGCAGCAATATTCTGTTCTAAGGCAAGTTTCATCTTTCCATGAATTTTTATGAACTAGATAACCTATTAAACTTCCATAATATCAAACATGATCTAAATTAGCCATCACCATGACTTATCAATATCAAACATTTTCTCAACCAAACATGGCCATATCATAAAATTATTTACACAAAATAGGTATATTGCTATACATGCCATACTTAAGTAGTTGTACAAGCCATTTACCAAGATAAAAGTCCTTTGGATAGTATGATCGAACCTTCGACCCGTCCCGATTCCCGAGCTGGCTTGTTCAAAACTACAGTAAATAAAGAGGAGGGAGTAAGCATAAATGCTTAGTAAGTTCATATGTAAATAACAAGTAACATAACAATACAAATATACCAAACAACTTTAGCATGGTACCACCAAAACATATATCACATTTCTAAACATCATTCATCATCTTACCACCTTATCATTGTTGTATCTATTTTCAACCCGAGGGTTAAGAACATACCTGTCCAAAGTGTCCATTTCACAACACTTACCAAAACGTCACTTGCATCTTAAGTGTTCTTCCATTTCACTAGAAATTTCACCCGTTGAACACATCGGAATACAACTCGGATACACGGATAATTTGCACATAGTGCCTCATATGTAATCAAGAAATCATGTAACCCGCCCCTAAGTGAACTCGGACTCAACTCAACGAGCTCGGGCGTTCGCATCCATAAGTGAACTCGGACTCAACTCAACGAGTTCGGATGCCTAGTTACATCTCACGAACTCGGACTCAACTCAACGAGTTCGGACATTCGCATCCATAGGTGAACTCGGACTCAACTCAACGAGTTCGGATGCTCAACCATCCTAGTGACATGTCACTTGTATCCTAATCTATTCCTAAGGTTCAAACGGGCCTTTTCCTCAATCACACATCTTTGCCATCTTCCACGGAATATCGAAATTGATACTTCGGTGATAGTTCATACTCATCAAGTAATTCACATAATTACATATTATTCAACAATAACCACAAAGCATAATATTTCATGATAATAATCAGCATCATGTCATATAAACAACATTAAATTGCTTAAAATGACAATTATGTTACTACATTTACACATGAACTTACCTTGGTACGAAAATATAAAGATTTTGCAATTTAGTCCACAATCTTTTCTTTTCCTCGATCGCAACTTGAATCTCATTTCTCTTGATCTATAATACCAAATTAATCTTATTTAATACATACATTCATCAAAACAGCATTTAATATGAACTTTAAAAAAATTACACTTTTTCCCCTAAACTTTTGCATAATTACACTTTTGCCCCTAGGCTCGGGAATTAAAATTTATTCCTTATTCTTATGTTTTATAACATGCTGATCATTTTTCCCTTCTATGGCAACATCAAATTCTTACTCTAACATATACTTGTGACTATTAGGTATTTTTGCCGATTAAGCCCTTTTACTCGTTTTCACTAAAAACCGAGTAGCACAAGTTGTCTAACATAATTTAAAACCCCATATTCTATCATAAAACATCAAAATACACAAATTTCACCTATGGGTATTTTTCCAAATATAAACCCTAGGTTGAATTATTGCTAGCATAAGCTTAATCGAGCTTCCGGGATTCCAAAAACGTAAAGAACATTAAAAACGAGGCTTGGAATCACTTACTATGGAGCTTGGAAGCTTGAAACAAACCCTAGCTATGGAGGACCCTTGAAATTTCGGCCTAATGAAGAAGATGGACAAAAATTGGCTTTTAATTTTGTTTTTAATTCATTTTAATAACTAAATGACCAAAATGCCCTTACTACTAAACTTTCCAAAAATTTCATCCATGTCCAATTTTTGTCCATAGACTTAGAATTGGTAAAATTGTTATTTAAGACCTCCTAATTAATATTTCAATGCAATTTCATACTAAAAACTTCTAGAATGCAAATTTTGCAACTTATTCGATTTAGTCCCTACTTTCAATTTAAGCACTTTAGGCATAGAATTTCATCACAAAATTTTCACACAATCATGCAATCATATCATATTCATCAAAATCATTATAAAATAATTATTTTTATCTCGGATTTGTGGTCACGAAACCACTATTTCGATTAAGCCCTAATTCAGGATATTACACAAATATAAACCCTAGGTTGAATTATTGCTAACATAAGCTTAATCGAGCTACCGGGATTCCAAAAACGTAAAGAACATTAAAAACGGGGCTTGGAATCACTTACTATGGAGCTTGGAAGCTTGAAGCAAACCCTAGCTATGGAGAACCCTTGAAATTTCGGCCTAATGAAGAAGATGGACAAAAATTGGCTTTTAATTTTGTTTTTAATTCATTTTAATAACTAAATGACAAAAATACCCTTACTACTAAACTTTCCAAAAATTCCTTCCATGTCCTAATTTTGTCCATGAACTTAAAATTGGTCAAATTGCTATTTAAGACCTCCTCATTAATATTCCAAAATAATTTCATACTAAAAACTTCTAGAATGCAAGTTTTGCAACTTATTCGATTTAGTCCCTACTTTCAATTTAAGCACTTTAGGCATAGAATTTTATCACGAAATTTTCACACAATCATGCAATCATATCATAATCATCAAAATAATTATAAAATAATTATTTCTATCTCAGATTTGTGGTCATGAAACCACTATTCTGATTAAGCCCTAATTCAGGATATTACAAAGACTTCCTGACTTTCAGTAATGTATCGTTGTATGAATTGTGATGTGTTTCAAGACAGTGAGGTAATGTGATAGTTTAGAGCTTTCGATGTTACATAAAATCGGAGTTGTTAACGGGGTTAAAGCCAAGCATTGGAATCTATAAAAATTATCCTTGTTAGTGTTGATATTGGGATGGAAATGAGAAGGATTATTCTTGAGGCCATATCAGAATTAATTCCATAACAGAAAGAGGAAAATGTGATGTATCCTATTGTTAAATGTTTAGCGAGATCTATAAATCATATCTGTATTGAATGAATTCCTACTCATCAGATTCATGGAATTTTAGGTCCCTTTGATTGTTGGATTTCTTGGAATTCCAGTCTCCATTAATCAAGTTAAGATCTGAGTTTTATGTCATGATATCATGGGAAACTGAGAAGGGTTGAAAATTTAAGAACAGTTGAGAGTTGAGACTGTAAGCTTTCAGATCATATGAGAAATTAAAGAGATGTATTGGAGGTACAGCCTAAGTGAAAGTTCTTCAGCACCGAATATGAGATTAAAAGTGAAGACCACTTTTCTGGTAAGATTTTCGGGGACGAAAATCCCTAAAGGGGGGAGAGTTGTAATATCCTGATTTTGGGCCTAGTCGGAATAGCGGTTTCGTGACCACAAAATCCGAGATAGAAATAATTATTTTATGATTATTTTTAGGTCTATGATATGATTGCATTATTGTGTGAGAATTTCATGAAGAAATTTTATGCATAAAGTGCTTAAATTGAAATTAGGGACTAAATCGAATAATTTGTAAAACTTGCATTCTAGAAGTTTCTAGTGTGAAATTGTTTTCAAATATTAATTAGGAGGTCTTAAATAGCAATTTTACCAATTTCTAAGTCTATGGATAAAAATTGGACATGGATGGAATTTTTGGAAAGTTTAGTAGTAAGGGCATTTTGGTCATTTAGGGGTAAAATGAATTAAAATACAAAATTAAAAGCCAATTTTGCTCATCTTCAACCCCATGGACGAATATAGCAAGGAGAAACCATGGCTATTGTTTTTCAAGCTTCCAAGTTCGATTGTAAGTCCATTCTAGCCTCGTTTTTAATGATTTTTACGTTTTTAGAGTCCCGGTAGCTCGATTAAGCTTATGCTAGCAATAATTCAACCTAGGGTTCATATTTGGAAAAATAACCATAGCTGAAATTTTTTGGTGTTTTATGATAGAATATGAGGTTTTAAATTATGTTAGACAACTTGTACTACTCGGTTTTAAGTGAAAACGAGCAAAAGGGCTTAATCGGTAAAAATACCTAATTGTCATAAGTACATGTTAGAGTGAGAATTTGATGTTACCATAGAAGGGAAAAATGATCAGCATGTCATAAAACATAAGAAAATAGGCTGAAGTTTAATTTACGAGCTTTGGGGCAAAAGTGTAAATATGCAAAAGTTTAGGGGCAAAACTATAATTTTGCCAAAATATGATTTTGTGTCAATTTGAATAATGTGAGTCCTAATTAGACTATATTTTAAATGATAGAGCAAGGAAAACTAAAATTCGGGCTAAAATGGGGAAAATACCAAGTTGTGGACGAAATGGTAAAAGTAGCCATTTTCGCATACGAGGTAAGCTCATATGTAAATGTTGGTAACATAGTTATTATTTTAAATGTTTTAATGTTATTTAAATGATATGATAATTATTATGAAATATTATACTGTGATAATTGTTTGTTAATATGTCAAATTATGTGATATACTTGGAAAATGTGAAATACTACCGAGTATCAGTAACGGCATTCCGTAGAAGATGGTTGAGACACATGATTGGGAAAAAGGTCCCGTTGAACCTTAGGAATGGATTAGGATACAAGTGACATGTCACTAGGATATTTGGGCATCCGAACTCGTTGAGTTGAGTCCGAGTTCACTTATGGATGCGAATGTCCAAACTCGTTGAGTTGAGTCCGAGTTCGAGAGATGTAACTAGGCATTCGAGCTCGTTGAGTTGAGTCTAAGTTCACTTATGGATGCGAACGCCTGAGCTCGTTGAGTTGAGTCCGAGTTCACTTATGGGCGGGTTACATGGTAGCTTGGCTACATATGTGGCACTTATGTGCAAACTTTCCATGTATCCGAATTATATTCCGATGTGTTCAACGGGTAAAATTCTACTCAAATGGAGGAATACTCCAGATGAAAGGGAAGTATTGGTAAGTTTTCTGAAATGAATACTTTGAACAGGTTTGTACTTAACCTTCGGGTTAAAAACTTGATATAACAACAATATGGTAAGATGATAAATGAAAATGTGATATGAATGTCTCGGTGATGATTATGCAAATGATGTTTTCTGTTTGCGTATATAGTTGTGTTACTTGCTATTTGCATGTGAGCTTACTAAGCATTTATGGTTACTCCCTCCTTTTCATTCCTTGTAGTGTTGACAAGCCAGCTCGGAAATCGGGAACGGTTGGAGGCACACTCACACTATCCGTATACCATCTTGGCATAATGGCTTGTATATTTTGAGTAAGGCATGCATAGCATTATAATCTTTTTGTATATATGGTCTTATGATATGGTTATTGAGTGGTATGGAAATTCTTGGTAATGATTAGCCATTGGAGTGGCTAATCATGATCATATTTGGTGTTATGTATGCTAAATTGCTAGCTAATCCATGGAAACCATGAAGTAGGTAAAATTTACCATAAAATAGATTCAGACAGCAACAGTGATGTGAGTTTGAAAAATCATTAACAATAGTAGAGATAGAATTATATAATGAATAAAATATTAAATTGAAGAATTATGAGTCTATTTTCATATGGATGGAACAAAACAGGTATATGAGTTATATTTTATGAGATGTTTAAATTTTTGTGAAACAGGTCCAGAGCGATTTCTGGATTCCCTGTTCTAACTTTGGAAATTCACCATAAATTTTTTAAAGATAATTATAAGTCATGATTTATATGTACAGATTCCTTATTGAGCCTAGTTTTATTAGAAACAAATGGAATAGTCATTGAAACTCTGTACAAGGAGATATCTAATTCGTAATACACAAAGGTCAGAGCAGTCGAACCCTGAAATAGGGGAGACTTTAACTAATAAATTGTACTAATTTGCTAGACCAAAAATTCTAGAAAACAATTAGTAAATATATATATGAGTCTAGTTTTAGGGAAAAGTTACGGAATTGGATTTTAAGTTTTGGAACTCGAGATATGAATTTTTAAGCGACTGTGACGCAGATTGCTAGCTTGACTGAAAATTTTAAAAATAAATTGTTTGAGCTGTTTAAGTAATGAATTAAGTCTGTTAACACCTCATGTTCGACTCCGGCGACGGTCTCGGGTATGGGGTGTTACAAGCAGAGTCTGGGCTTAAGCCTTTTTTAGTAATAGTGACAATATCAGTTTGGGCTTTAGCCCATCTCAATACAGAAACAGTCATGTGTTTGGGCCTTGGCCCATTATGTAACAATAATCAGTGCAGTAACAGTTTAAACAATATATAAGTCCTACCCATCCAATCTCTACATTCCAACTCCATCCAACCCTACACTCCATGTGGGGATATAATCAGCCCACCCATCCCTACACTCCAGAAAGTACCGAATGCGGCACTATACAGTAGTATGCAGCTGGGCTGCCAATAATTTAGGCTCAAAGCCTTTCAGTACACTTCCTCTATAAACCCATCCCATGCAATGCATCATACAATCGTGTCATGCCATACCATAGAATCATACATATATCCATTACAATTTAAATAGTATGCTAAAATGCGGTCATGCATGTACATATATATATCACATAGGGGCAAAACAGTCATCTTAACATATAAGGGCAAAATAGTCATTTTATCATATATATAGGGGGTCTAGGTAAACTTATCAACCCATCAGTAGGTCCACAATCGTCTTGGGCGACCCATGCAACCTTTATAGTCAAACAGAAAAAATGAGCCCACGACCCATATTGCCGCCCATGTGGGCCCACATGCTCGTGTGGCCCACATAGCCCAGAAATGGCCTTGGCTGTGTGGATTACATAGCCTTGCCCAATATTCTCCATACATCTAAAATGGCCCAATACGGCTTCGACCCATGAAATCACTCATGGCCGGCCTTAATGATTATACGCCCATGCTTAGGCATACGGACTACCACACGAGCGAGCGCACACCCGTGTAGTGTCGTCGGTCACTTATTCTGGCTTTCATTGATTTACGATTAGGGCAGTGTTTACACAACTGATGTGATTGAAGTTAACCGCACTCCGAATACTCTTATACCTGGATTCAATCAACAAGCCATTTAATTGGTTATCTAATTCATATATCATATGGAATCTAACAAATTCCAACACGACCACAATAGACTCCTCCTTACTGAAAACCAATCGAAACAGCACCTTTGGTTCTTAGGAGACGCACCAATCACCCTTGGTCTTCACTTACACGAAAGTCACAACCTATTTATTACCTACTCTTGGATTATAATACAACCTCGACTGAACCACACTTACTGATCAACACCACCCTCACGCAGTAACTTGTGAATCATTACAACAAGAACCTAAAACACTTACCAGGCAACGACAGAGCAGAGCGTAAATTGGTGATGCAGCAAACAAAGAGCCGAAGAGGAGAATTGAACTAAAACAGGAAACAAAGGGGGTGACGACAAGAAAATGAGAAGAATGGTGCTCAGAAAGGAGAAAAGCAAAAGGGAATAAGTGAAGCAAAGACTTACTTACCAATATTCGGCCAATGGAATGTGTAAGTAAATGCATGGCCTACTGAAGGAAAGGGGGAAGAACAAAAGAAGGGGAAAATTGGTAGGAGAGCAAACCAAAAAGAGAAGAGAAATCTGTCCAAAACTCGAAAGATAAGAGAGAGGAAAAGAAGCAATATTCGGCCAAAGCATAAAGGAAAATAGTGACTTTCAAGAATCGATTGAGAGAGAAAAGAAGAAGCAATTGGATAGTAAGAGAACAAGCAAGCTCGAAATAACAAAAAAACGATAAAACCCAAATGATCCCTAACAAAAATTAGCTCCAAGAAGAGAGAAAAATGACAAGTCAAGAAGTAGAAAAAAGGTAGAATCAAAATCAGACATACTAGGGAAAAGGGTTCACAGAAACCAAAACTAGAGAGAACAACCCTCCTTAGCTGAAATTTGTTAGTGCCCTCAATTCAATTTTGGCACAATGCTCCCTCTCACCTCAACCTCTCAATATTTTCTCCCCAAATCCTTCCATGATGTCCACTTCCCCCTCGAATACTAAATTCAAACACCACTCAAACACTTCATTAGTTCAGGTTGACTAGAGCTCCCACACGGCCTCAGCAGTAAAACAAAACCCATCTTGCGCGTAGCAGGACTCGAATTCCAGACCTTCAGTAACTATGACATGTCACTTACCCCTAGACCAGCAGGCCCTTTCTATAATAAAATACTCACATTTATTTAAAAACCTACTGACTAGCAACAGAGGTCTATCCATTTAAAAACAAAACTTTTGCGCAAGCCAAGGCTTGAACCCAAGACTTCTCACACACTTCCTATAACACCTAACCATTGAAACAGATGCATAGTTCAGTCACTTTCGTGCACAACTAAACATTTATGTGCAGCCTCCTAACTATTCCCATGCTCGAGACCTAATACTTCCAGGCCCAAAGTTTGAGGCATTACACAGAGGGTTTGGAAGATTGAGCTTCTCACCTAGGGGTGCTCCCGTGTTGTTCGTGAAAAAGAAAAATGACATGATGAGATTGTGTATAGACTATCGATAACTTAACAAAGTGATGATAAAAAACAAATACCCTCTACCGCGAATTGACGATTTTTTTAATCAATTGAAAGGGGCTACAGTGTTTTTGAAAATAGATTTGAGATTGGGTTATTACCAGTTGCGGAATAGAGACTCTGATGTGCCAAAGACTGCATTTAAAACGAGGTACGATCACTATGAATTCTTAGTTATATGTTTTGGACTAAACAATGACCTGCTGTCTTTATGGATTTAATGAACCAGATTTTCAGACCGAACCTAGATCGATTTATTGTTGTGTTTATAGATGATATTTTGATCTATTTGAGAGATGAAACTGAGCATGCCAAGCATTTAAGAATTGTATTGCAGACTTTGTGGGATAAGCAGTTATCTGCAAAGTTCAGTAAATGTGAATTTTGGTTGCATGACGTTGGTTTTATAGGGCATATTGTGTTAGCATCGGGTATTCGAGTTGATCAGAGCAAGATTTCTGCAATAATGGATTGGAAACCTCCAAGAAATGTATCCGAAGTCCACAATTTTCTAGGACTCACCAGTTATTTTAGACGATTTGTGAAAGGTTTTTCCATGATTGCGACTCCGTTGATGAGATTGTTTCAGAAATATGTTAAGTTTGAGTGGTTAGATAAATGCCAGAAAAGTTTTGATCAGTTGAAAGTTTTATTGACTAAAGCTCCAGTGTTAGTGCAGCCAGAATCGGGTGAAGAATTTTTTATCTATAGTGATGCATCATTAAATGGTATGGGTTGTGTTTTGATGCAAAAAGGCAAAGTCATAGCCTATGCCTCGCGACAGTTAAAATCGCATGAAAATAATTACCCGACGCATGTTTTAGAGTTAGCAGCCATTGTATTTGCATTGAAGATTTGGCGCCATTATATGTTCTATGAAAAATGCCATGTTTATTCAGAGTACAAGAGTTTGAAATATTTGATGACACAGAAAGATCTGAATTTACGACAATGGAGATGGCTAGAATTGTTAAAAGATTATGAGTTAGTGATTGACTACCACCCGGGGAAAAAAATGTTGTTGCTGATGCTTTAAGCTGGAAATCTTTGTTTGCTCTACGTGCAATGAATACTCAGTTGGTTCAATCTGATGATGACTCGATTGTAGCTGAGTTGAGAGCGAGACCATTGGTTTTAAAATAGATTTTTGAAGCTCAGAAAGTTGACAATGAAAAACGAGCTCAATGTGATTCAAACCTTGATTCAAAATTTCAAGTTGATTCAGATGACTGTTTAAGATTTAGAGGTCAAATATGTGTTCTGAGTGCTGGAATGCCGGTGCCCCCAAGGCGTAGCGGAAAAATGAAATTTTGGCAATCCAACCATGGAATCATGTGCGAGGAACGAATCGGGAAAACTGAAATAATGAAAATTGTTTTGAAATTATCGAAACTTCAATCTGAGTAGACAGCGATGCCTCGGTAACGAGAATTTCGAACCACTATTGAACCAAGTCGCAACTTTTCAGATGCCGGCCTCTACGTAGTCCACCTAGTTGACAATGAACGGAAGAAGTCCCCAAAACTGTTTTAGAGATTTCTTTGTTTTGACGGCTACTAGACCATTCAAAACTAAAAACTAGGTTTTCTTTTAGGGTTATTATCTATATATCTAACTCCCCTTTTAAATTTGGTATATTTATATCAAATATTTTAAAATAAATAAATATAATAAAGTTTTAACTGAAAATGATAATTACATTAATTATAATAAAGAATTCGGTAAACTATATTTATTTAAATTTATATACGAACCAACTTCATATATTAATAGAATTATGTTCTCATTATGTGTACAACATTCTTGTACATATAATATGTTTGATATTTGATTGCCCAATTAAATTAATTCTATAATTAATTTAATTCATGTGACAACCAAAAACAATACCAACTATGTTTTATTCCGATCATCTCAACCATATGGTGTGACCCTGTAGGCTCTTGTAACATTAGCAGTAATACTAGAATGATTCTAATGTTACATACAATGAGTGGCATCTAGCAATGCATCATTTCTACCTAAGTTACAAGTAGTCATGATTCGACATAACCTTTTGTGATCTATCTTTCATGCATTAATCCTTAAGTTCTTTATCTCTAGAATGAACACAAGTCATGGAATAGTCACACTTGCATAGTCCATCTCATGTTTCTTGATATCTTGTGTAGACTATGATATACAAATAAATATGACATCTCATATCAACTTATTTGACAATGGTCATGCATTTCTAGTCTCACTCAATCAAGTGGCCTAAGATATTACTCCCATTATGTAGGAGGGACCTATTCTATATTGATCAACCATATCCCTCTACATAGATTGTGGTATATCCAACATCAGCCTTTATAGAACAACCAGTTACGGTGTACATTTGACTGTATCAAAATATACAACTCACGATGTTGGGATAATGATGATCTCAAGTCTGAGGATCATATACATATTAATCACTATGAGTAACGTTGTGACAATTACATAATAATCCAAGAAACATACTCATAGCGGGTTAGTACAATATGTTGTTCTCTAACACACATATTCATGCATTGATTTTCACATTCCATATCAATGACAACTCTTTATCATCAATCAACTACATGTTAGTCTCAATGCATTATTGTTGTCCTAGTCAACAATAATACTTGACTAAGGATCTTTTAAGAACAATCATATTATTCTCAGGGCATTATTATAAAACAGTTTATTTATACACACAGAAAGAAAAACTGAAATAATAATGGAAACACCTTATATTAAAACATGATAAATCAAGTATGTTATTACAACCATCTCATGATTGATCTTTGGGCATACTCTTACACCGAAAAATTCAGAGTTGATTCAAATGATTTTGAATGAAGCACATAGTAGTCGTTTATCTGTTCATCCGGGAAGCATGAAAATGTATAAAAATTTGAAACAACACAATTGGTGGCATGGTATGAAACGTGACATTTCAAAATTTGTTTCTAAATGTTTGATTTGTCATCAAGTTAAAGCTGAGCATCAAATGTCATCTGGTTTATTGCAGCCAATTATGATTCCTGAATGGAAATGGGATAGAGTGACTATGGATTTTGTTCCGGGTTTACCTCTATATTCGAGTAAGAAAGATGTGATCTGGGTTATAGTTGACAGATTGACAAAATCGTCTCATTTTATTCCGGTGCGTACGGTTTATTGCAGCCGATTATGATTCCTGAAATCCTGAACTTTTTTTTTCAGTTTTGATAAAAATTGTGCTTAACATTCTTAGTCAAGTGTAAATTATGTGATACTAGGTCTTGGTTAAGGTTTGAGTTCAAACTTAGGGGTGAAGGAAATTATGGTTTAATTATTAAAAGAACCTTGTTGGCAAAAAGGTTGGCTTTTAAATAAATGAAGGAAGAATTGGACACAAGAAAGCCTTGTGGTGGAGTGGCAAGTGGCGTCGCATGCAAGGCAAGGAAGTAAGGGGTTCGAATCCCTCCTTGCTCAAAGGAAGGATTTATTTTTGCTTAAGGGATGGACAGTGGTAGCATTGAATGTGAACTCTATAGGGAGCGATAAGAGGAGAATTTGAGGAGGGGATTAAGGGGATATCAGGGAGAAAAATTAGGAGATGAGGAGTGTAAAGAGGTGGAGCCAAATTGGAGATTAAGGGATAGGAAATTTAGCTAGAGGCTATATACAGATGCCAAATGTGAGGTTGCTAGGCTAATGCCGAATTCTCCCTCACCTTGTTGCCAGAAAACACTTTTTTCTCCAAAGATCTAAAAGCCGAAAATTCCTTATTCTTCCTTCTTTTTCTTTGTGCCGATTCTCCATTCTTCCCTACTCAAATTTTTATTTTTGATTCACCTCTGGTTTTAAACGATTTCTACTTTTCTTTGTGCCGAATAACATTTTTCACCATACAAGTTTCAAGAGCCGAATACCCTCTGTACCGCCACTACCCTTTCCACTCGGTCAATTCTAGTGTAAGTGTTTTGCTCTTTCAATCGATTTTGCTAGTATAGATCACTCTTCCCCTCACTTCTTCTAATTGGTTTTGGTAGGACTAGCATCAAATTCTAGTCTTTTGGATCCCTGCCGATTGTTCCTTAGGTGTGAGATTTTGGTAACTGTTCTTCACTTCGGTAAAGGATGGCTGAATAGGCTTTAGTAGAAAAGGGTGACATATGCTGGATACAAGTCACCCAATATGTTTTTAATGATAAAGGTTAATGCAGATCTGGTTAGCACTCGTGATTAGTGATCAAGGAAAAACTAATAAGGCTTGGCGTTTCAGGTGAGGTTAAGGTGAGACTTCTACTTTTGGTAAAGTATTCGATAAGTATATGTGAGTAATCATTGAGTGATATCGATTGTAGGTCGTGGTAAAGGGGAGCGCAACACGCTTTATTACTAGGTGTGTACATACACTGCACACACACAAGTAGATCGGCAAATCCCGAAATGCTAAAAAGTCAAAATGCCGAAAAGTTGAAATGCCAAAAATTTGAAAGTTTGGCTACGACGGTCTTGTGAGTGTGCGAACACTCATAAGGGGGAAACCATAGGTTATTTGAAGCCCCATAGGCAATTCTAAGAACTTGGGTCGTATTTTGGCCAACCGGGCCAGAATGGTCTAAGTGGGCTCGATGGGCTGTTGGGCCCATAATAGGCAAAATTGGCAACTTGATGTTGAGTGATGTAAATTATATGAAAGTATGAATATGAATGTGATTTGGGCCTAATGGTCCATATGAATGTGATTTGGGCCTAATGGGCCATACGAATGTGATTTGGGCCTAATGGGCCATATGAATGAGATTGGGCCTAGTGGGCCATATGCATGTATATAGACTTGTTTGGGCTCTGTAAGGGGTTTTGGGCCTAGTATCTGATAACTGTTTAATTGACATAAAACTTAATTGATTAATTACGACCGTGGACGAGTCATAAGGTTAAGGTGTGGTAATGGGTATATGCATGTCTAGGATTGGATGTACGGAGAGCTTGGTACTTAAGCGGTCTTAATGACTCACCTGCTCTTCTCTGGAATCCTACCTGGTGCATAGTATCTGTTCACTTTAGCCAACGAGGACTTGTTAACGGGCCAAGGTAAGTAATAAACCTAATAAAGAAAAATTACCAAAATGCCTTTAAGAGCAAAAATGACCAAAATATCCCTAGGTGTTGAATGTAAGACTTATGGATGTTACATGTATATTTGCTGCATACATACGATATTTTGTTTAGGTTGCACATGGGTTGGGAATTATGGAACGGAGGAAGTATCTGAGGATCGCATGGTTGCTTGCAACCATGGGTCTACCGACGGATTTTAAGCCCAATATGTGATTGGCAGCTTGCTGCAATGAAGGTATTTCCGCAACCGGGCTACCATTGACTTGTATCGGATGGGTGGGTCGATATTTATATCCCCACATGATGTGTATCGGGGGACGGAGTTGATGGGTGGGTTTCACTGTATTGCATTGCATGTATTTTTATGGATTGATGAATGCTTATTACTCGTCGAGGGTCGTACACATTGAGTTTTCGAAAACTCACTCCCTCTTTTATTTTTCTTAGGTGATGCTCAGTAGAAGGTTCGATGTTTGGAAGGACTCAGAGGTGGCCAACTAGCAAGACGACTTGGACTTGTTTTTTTTTCCTTAAAAGAAATCATATAGTTTCTAGCTTATTAAGTGATTTGAGACTGGAATGTAGAAGGCCTTCCCTTTTATTATTATTTGGATTGTTATCTTTATGCGTTGTAATTATGAGAAGGTGAACATGGGTTTCCTAAATTATTGATTATTTTTCTACGTTTCTGCAACTAAATTTTAAAATGACAGGCTTTCATAAATCATATGTTTTAAACAAGATTTCGCGATTGAAAGAGAGTTTTTATAAGTTAATTAAGGTTTCTCATTTTAAGAAGGGTTCTCAATGAAAACAAGGTTTTCGCTAAAACATTTCAATGTGACGCGCCAGATTCGGCCATAACATCCGGGCTGGGTTTGGGGTGTTACATTTAGTGGTATCAGAGCCCAGTTGCAAAACTCAGGCTGTGAAGTGGGCCTTATTTTTTTGGTTTTGTTTTAAAAAAAAACTTTTGGATCACAATGTTTTGGAAGAAAAAAAATTCTTGCTGTTCGGCACACCGAGTCTCCAACGTCGAACCAAGTAAGTTTCTTTTATTCTTAAGCTTGTGTAATTTGATATACTGTAGGTAGTTAGTGGACTACTTTAGATGATTATGCTAAGGTTTTTATTTAGATTGAAACTGAAGCCCGTAGAACTTTGGAATTGTAGAGGATTAACGAAAACAACCTTCTTTAAATAATTCCATAAAACCTCGGTTTAATTATTAAAACTAACTAAAACTTCATAAAATTTCAAATCCAGATAATACGTGAGACAACGATGAGTGCTAGAAGAGGTGCAAGAGGCCGTGGCTGAGGTCGCGGAAGTGCTAGGGCTGAATCATCGACATCAAGCCATATGCCCGATGTCGGAGTAAAAAAGGATTTAAGGTTTTGATAAAAATTGTGCTTAACATTCCTAGTCAAGTGTAAATTATGTGATAGTAGGTCTTCGTTAAGGTTTGACTTCAAACTTAGTGGTGAAGCAAAATTATGGTTTAATTATTAAAAGAACCTTGCTGGCAAGAAGGTTGGCTTTTAAATAAATGAAGGAAGAATTGGACACAAGAAAGCCTTGTGGTGGAGTGGCAATTGGCGTCACATGCAAGCCAAGGAGGTAAGGGGCTCGAATCCCTCCTTACTCAAAGGAAGGATTTATTTTTGCTTAATGGATGGACAATGGTGGCATTGAATGTGAACTCTGTAGGGAGTGATAATAAGAGAATTTTGAGGAGGGGATTAAGGGGTTATCAAGGAAAAAAATTAGGAGATGAGGAGTGTAAAGAGGTGGACCCGAATTGGGGATTATGGGATAGGAAATTCGGCTAGAGGCTATATATAGATGTTGAATGTGAGGTTGCCAGGCTAATGCCGAATTCTCCCTCACCTTGTTGCCAAAAAACACTTTTTTCTCCAAAGATCTAAAAGTAGAAAATCCCTTGTTCTTCCTTCTACTTCTTTGTGCCAATTCTCCATTCTTCCCTACTCAAAGTTTTATTTTTGATTCACCTCTAGTTTTAAACGATTTCTACTTTTCTTCGTGCCGAATAACCTTTTTCACCATACAAATTTCAAGAGCCAAATATCCTCTGTGCCGCCACTACCCTTTCCACTCAGTTAATTCTAGTGTAAGTGTTTTGCTCTCTCAATCAGTTTTGCTAGTATAAATAACTCTATCCCTCAATTCTTCTAATTGGTTTTGGTAGGACTAGTATCGACTCGCAGTCTTTTGGATCCCTGCCGATTGCTCCTTAGGTGTGAGGTTTCAGTAAGTGTTCTTCACTTTGGTAAAGGTTGGCCGAATAGGCTTTAGTAGAAAAGGGTGACATATGCTGGATACAAGTCACCCAATATGTTTTTAACGATAAAGGTTAATACAAATATGGGTAGCACTCGTGATTTGTGATCAAGGAAATGCTAATAAGGCTTGGCGTTTCAGGTGAGGTTAATGTGAGACTTTGGCTTTTGGTAAAGTATTCAATAAGTATATGTGAGTAATCATTAAGTGATATCAATTGTAGTTTGTGGTAAGGGGGAGCGTAGCACGCTTTATTACCAGGTGTGTACATACACTACATAGACACAAGTAGATCGGCAAATCTCGAAATGCCGAAAGCCCGAAATGCCGAAAAGCTAAAAGTTTGGCTACGAAAGTCTTGCGAGTGCGTGAACACTCATAAGGGGGAAACCGATAGGTTATCTGAGACCCCATGGGTGATTCCATAAACTTGGGCGTGTTTTGGCCAACCAGGCCAGAATGGGCTAAGTGGGCTCGATGGCCTGTTGGACCCATAATAGGTAAAATTGGCAACTTGATGTTAAGTGATGGAAATTATATGAAAGTATGAATATGAATGTGATTTAGGCCTAATGGGCCATATGAATGGGATTGCTCCTTTTGGGCCATATACATGTATGTAGACTTGTTTGGGCTCTGTAAGGGGTTTTGGGCCTAGTATCTGATAACTGTTTAATTGGCATAAAACTTAATTAATTAATTGCGATCGTGTACGAGTCATAAGGTTAAGGTGTGGTAATGGGTATATGCATGTCTAGGATTGGATCTAGGGAGAGCTTGGTACTTAAGCGGTCTTAATAACTCACCTTATTTTCTCTAGGATTCTACCTAGTGCATAGTATCTGTTCACTTTAGCCAACAAGAACTTGTTAATGGGCCAAGGTAAGTAATAAACCTAATAAAGAGAATTTACCGAAATGCCCTTAAGGGCGAAAATGACCAAAATAACCCTAGGTGTTGAATGTAAGATTTATGGATTTACATGTATATTTGTTGCATACATATGATATTCTGTTTAGGTTGCATATGGGTTGGGAATTATGGAACAGAGGAAGTATATGAGGATCGCATGGTTGCTTGACAATCGTGGGTCCACCGACGGCTTTTAAACCTAATATGTGGTTGGCATCTTGCTGCAATGAAGGTAGTTTAGCAACCGGGCTACCATTGATGTGTATCGAATGGGTGGGTTGATATTTATATCCCCACATGATGTGTACCAGGGGACGAAGTTGATGTGTATCAGTTGGATTATTGGGGTAGGTTGCATTGCATTGCATTACATGTATGATTTTATGGATTAAAGAATGCTTATTACTCGTCGAGGGTCGTACACACTGAGTTTTCAAAAACTCACTCCCTCTTTTATTTTTCTCAGGTGATGCTCAATAGAAGGTTCGATGTTTGGAGGGACTCGGAGGTGGCCAGCTAGTAAGACGACTTAGACTTGTTTTTTTTAAAAGAAAGCATATGGTTTCTAGCTTATTAAGTAATTTCAGACTTGAATGTAATAAGGCCTTCCCTTTTATTATTATTTGGATTGTTATCTTTATGCGTTGCAATTATGAGAAGGTGAACATGGGTTTCCTAAATCATAGATTGTTTTTCTACATTTCCGCAACTAAATTTTAAAATGACAGGCTTTCATAAATCATATGTTTTAAACAAGCTTTCGTGATTGAAAGAGAGTTTTTACAAGTTAATTAAGGTTTCTCATTTTAAGCAGTGTTTTCAATGAAAATAAGGTTTTCGCTAAAACACTTCAATGTGACGCGCCAGATTCGGCCATAACGTCCAGCCCGGGTTTGGGATGTTACAGAGAATATGATTCACGAGGTTGATCTGATTAGAGATACTGAAGAGAAAGTAAAAGTAATATGTGATAGTCTAATAACAGCTTTGGATCATCAAAAATCGTATGTAGATTTAAAAAGAAAAGATATTGAGTTTCAGATCGAAGATAAAGTATTTTTGAAAGTATCTCCATGGAAGAAAATACTCAGATTTGGTTGTATAGGCAAGTTGAGTCTGAGATTTATCGGACCGTATGAGATCATCGAGCGAGTTGGACCAGTTACTTATCGGCTAGCATTGCCATCTGAGTTAGAAAAGATATATAATGTATTTCATGTATTGATGCTTTGATGATACAAATCTGATCCCTCGCATGTTATTTCCCCGACCGAAGTTGAGATTCAGTCAGATTTATCGTACAGTGAAGAACCAATCTGAATTTTAGCTTGTGAGATCAAAGAGTTGAGAAATAAAAGAATAGTTTTAGTGAAAGTATTGTTGCATCAACACGGGGTTAAAGAGGCTACGTGGGAACCCGAGGATGCTATAAGAAAGAAATATCCAAACCTATTCACTGATAAGATTTTCGGGGATGAAAATCCTTAAGGGCGGGAGAGTTGTAATAGCCAGGTTTTGGCTAAATCAGAACAGTGGTTTCAAAACCACAAATCTGAGGTCAAAAATTTATTTTAATATTATTTTTGGTGTTTATAGCATGTGATTATATATGTGTGAAAGTTTCGTGTGCTAATTTTATCGCTTAAGTAGTTAATTTGAGAAAAGGACTTAATCGCGTAAAATGCAAAAGTAGCCTGCTATAAGTTAAAAATGCTTAATTGCCATGGCTTATTAAATGTGAAAGTTTAGGACCTAGGATTTTGCCTCAATAAAGTTATTATCAATTCTAAGGACTTGAACCTTTATGCATGTTTATTTCAAAGGAAATTAAATTTTCATGGAAAAAGGCTACATAAGACCTAAGAACATACAAGCATTCTATAACTTAAGATAACATAAAAAAACTTAGAAAAATCAGAAATCATACTTGTGTGTGAGCTAACTTATGAAACAAAATTTTCTCTAAACATCATTTTATTTCAGCATACTTATGTGTAATCATTGAAACATACTTAAGAAAAAGTTTAAAATTCATGCAAATATTGCCTTAAATAATTTTCATGCTAATATTGCCTTACCCCCACCTTAAAAAGAAGCAATGTTCTCATTTTGTAAGCAAAGTAATGACTGAGAATTGAACACCAGGTAGGATAGTGTAATAGCCCGGTTTAGACCCTATTTGGAACAGTGGTTTTGAGACCACAAATTCGAGTTAGAAAAATATTTTAATATTATTTTTGGTGTCTAGATAATGTTAATTTATATGTCTGAAATTTTTGTGATTTAATTTTATCGTTTGAGTGTTCGATTTAATAAAAATGACTTAATCGCGTAAAATGTAAAATTTGCTAGCTATTTTGTTAAAGTACTTATTTGCTTTGAGTAATTAATTATGGAGTCCTAATAGCATGGCCAATTTTAGGCTTGAAATGTATGGTTTACTAATTAAAATTATAATGTTAAAATGGTAATTAATATATTATAATGTAATAAAATAAAATAAAACATAAAAACCATGCATTATGTTAATCATTTTTGCGAAACTTTAAAGGAAAAAGAAAGAAAATAAGCTAGCTACATTCGGCCTTGTCCAATCTTGATTCAAGATCAAGAAAAAGAGGAAATCAAATTTGGATCGAGAGAAATCTAAAGTTGTCGAATAATTGCTCCGGTCTGTTTGTCTTTGTCCAAGGTAAGTTCATAAATAAATAAATATCGTTAAATTTGAATGTTTATGTAATATATCTACCGAATCAAATTAGTACCTATATATGTGTTGATACCAAATTAATATAAGCATGGGAGAAATATATACGAGATGGAATCGATTGGTTTACGATGTCTGAAAGCCCCATACTAACCTTAGGGATAGTTAGGATACATATGTCATGACATAGGATTCCGATATGCTATTTCGTGCAAGACCATGTTTGGGACGTTGGCATCGATTTGTGATTTACATGTAAGACTATGTGTGGGACATCGGTATCATATATTAGTTCGTGTAAGAACCTGTCTAGAAGTGGCATCGATATGTGATTACATGTAAGACCACGTCTGGGATGTGGCATTGTATGAGCTTTTCGACTATCCGAGTATCCTTATTAATTCTGAATGGTTCAACGGGCAATATCGAGTTAAGATCGAATGTGAAATTGAGCTAAAAGGTTCAGGTACGTGCTAAGTTATATGATTATGAAATGATAAAAGAGATATTTATATATGCTTATGAGCATTTTTGTATTCGGTCATGTTTAGTATAATGCTAATGTACATGTGTTGATATATGATTTTGTAGTATGATAAATATTTATATGGTTAAGGTTTGCATGATTCGGCCTAGTTTAATTGAATTATATAAGTCATTGAAATGACTTAATTGCTTATGACTTACTAAGCTATTTAAGCTTACTCTGTGCTGGTTTGTTTGTTGTTTTATAGATTTTGGAAGCTAGTTACGAGTTCGGGGATCGTCAAGGAAGTTCGTCACACTATCGATCATTATTTTGTATTTTAAAAGCTTATATTTTGAACCTATGGCATGTATAGTCTAGTACTTGTTTTGGTTTGTTTTGAAAATGCATATACATAGCCATGCGAAAATGGCTTAATCTTATGCTTAATTCGGTTATATTTGATCATGGTTGGAGTTTATCTTGGTATGTATATTATATGATATGTATGAATTGTGTTTTGGTTTTATGTCTAGAATTGGTTAATGATATGAATAAATTATAAATAGCTTATAAGTGAGCTTGATATATGGACAATAGATGTGTTTTGGTTATGGCTTGTTAATGATGTTAATCATAGTGAATTTCGGTCATGTTTTAGCTTATATTGAAAGTATGTATTCATGGTATATATGAAGTGGTGCTTGGTTATATGTTACGATAATGAGGTAATTGATGAATGCTTGTTGAATTTTCGGTATGTGATATATAAATTGAATGAATAACTTTTATGTTCTATGTATTTGTAATGGGCTCGGTTATTTTTGTGAGATATATGGTAGGTTGTTCAAGGCATGAGTACATTCGGCTAAACCTAGTCAAAATAATGGTGTACGCTTATGACATGTTTACTTGTGGATTAGCTTTTTAGAGTTGGTTTGTGATGGAAAGTGTGTATAAACATTATGTCTAAACTTTTGTGTATTTAGATTTGGTTTTATATGGCTTATTTGACAAGATAAAAATGAAGTCTAGATATAATAATAATAGGCATGTTTTGTTTAAGTATTGATGCTTGAAAATGGTTTAAATTGGTCTGGTTTTATGCACATAACTTGTGATGAGAAAAGGTGTATATTTTGGTCTTGTTATAATACATGTTTATGTGTATATATAAATATGTCTATTATACTGTGTAGATGTTTTAGCCGAGAATAATATGCATAATATGTGAAATTGCTTAATCATGAAATAGGAGATCGAATAAGAGTATATTGGATAGGCACTTGTGTTTTAAAAATATAAAATTAGTTTTTATCCTCTATATATTAATAGAAATCGAGCCTTATGATTTGATCAAATATGTGTGTTATGTAAAAGTAGAAAACTTATAAACTTTACATGTTTTGATTCGGCTATAGTACTTAGAAAATACTTAATATTAGTCAAGTGAGTAAGGCATGAATTGGTTAAAATTTAAATTTGGAATTGGTTAATTAGTAACTATAATATATTTGGCTATTGTAATATTATTAAGGTTATATATGTTTTGTTTTGTTTTAATATATATGCGTATATGCGTAAGTTTTGAAATGGTATGTTTGTCGTTCAACTAATAAGATAGATATTTATTCACATGCTGTGTTTTGTTATTTGCTGATACATGTTTGATTATGCTTAAGTGTTAAATGATAAGTTTTATAATGTAATGAATGTCCATTTGAGTTGTGATATGACTAGTAATGCCTCGTAACCCCATTTCAGTGACAGATATAGGTTCGGGGTGTTGCATTTGATTGGTATTAGAGCTACGGTTTAGTTGATTCTAGGACTAACGTAATGCGTATGAGTCTAGCTATACATGCCATATTTATAAACTGCGATAGTGTGATGATCCTGACAATTAAAATGTGTTTTTGTGTAGTAAATGGATCCCGATCGAGCCGTAGCTGATGATGTGGAAAGTAATGTGCCTGCTCCTGCTCAAGGGGTAGGGCCGATTGATTCTAGGCTGATTTTGAGTAGTCATGAGGGAGAGGCTAAACTAGCCTTCTATCAGATGATGAACGATTGGCTCACACAGTATATTCATACAAATCTGGCTGTTCAACAACCCCCACCCCGCCTAATCCTCCTTAGATACCTGTAATACCTCAAGTTATTGATCCGATGAGATTACATAAGCCCCCTGTTCATAAAATCAAAAAACACGGAACTGAAGAATTCAGAGTCACTATTGATGACGATGCTGAGCGAGCTGAATTCAAGCTTGATAAAACTACCAGTATGTTTGATGAGCTATCCTGTACCCCTGATGAGTGTATTAAATGTGCTACATCCTTGCTTCGAGACTCTGTATATTACTTGTGGAATACATTGGTTTTGGTGGTTCCAAACGAACGAGTTAGCTGGGAGTTCTTTCAGATTGAATTCCGTAAGAAATACATTAGTTAGAGATTCATTGATAAAAAACGCAAAGAATTCCTCGAGTTGAAACAGGGTCGTATGACCATAACAGAATATGAATGGGAATTTGTGAGACTCGACAGATATGCCCGGGAATATGTTTCGACTAAAGCTATAATGTGTAAAAGATTTGAGACGGGTTGAATGAAGACATTAAACTGCTAGATGGGATTCTCGAAATAAAAGAGTTTGTTGTACTTGTTGAACGAGTATACAAAGCCGAAGAGCTCAGGAAAGAGAAAAGAAAAGCCTATTTCGAAGCTAGAGATTCACGAAAGAGATTATCGAGTAAGCCATTTCAGTCAACATCAAAGAAATTTTGAGATGATTTTAGTCATTCAAAGGCTACTATGGGCTATTTTAGACGTGATCGAGATAGACCACCTGTGCACTCGAGAGCTACCTGAATAGCTAGTGTTGGTAACATCTGATCAAACCAACCTGGGTGCAAACATTATGGTAAACGACATCCCGACAGTTGTAGATTGAATGGTCGGGCTTGCTTTAAATGTGGATCGGTGGATCACTTCATTCGTGAATGCCTTGAGTTGGTTGAGCAAGACATGAAGTAGAATACGAGGCCGACTAACATGGTAGCTCGAGGTAGACCACCCAGAAATACGGCTAATGTGAGTGGTAGCCAGAGGGGAACTAAAGACATTGCTGCTAGATTTGAGGCTCGCGCACCTGCTAAAGCTTATGCTATTCGCACTCACGAAGAGGCTTCGTCTCCAGATGTTATTACCGGTACTTTCACTTTCCATGATACTAGTGTTATTGCATTGATAGATCCTGGATTGACTCATTCTTATGTATTGGAGACTTTAGTATCCAGTAAGACTTTGCCTATAGAGTCTACTGAGTTTGTGATTAGAGTATCGAACTCCTTAGGTCGGTAAGTCTTGGTTGATAAAGTATGTAAGAATTACCCGTTGATGATTCGAGATTCATGTTTTTTGGCTGATTTGATGTTGTTTCCATTCGATGAATTTGATATAATTCTGGGCATGGATTGGCTAACATTGCATGATGTAGTTGTGAATTGTAAACGGAAGACTATTGATTTGCGATGCCAAAATGATAAGATTATTCAGATTGAGTCTAATGATCTGAATGGTTTACCAGCAATGATTTCTTCACTATTAGCTCAGAAATATGTAAAAAAGGTTGTGAAGCTTACTTTGCCTATGTACTTGATTCTAAAGTGACAGAAAAGAAGATTGAATTAGTACCAGTAGTGTGCGAGTATCTGGATATGTAGCGCCCCAAATTTGGGCCTAGAAGTATTGGGCCTTGTGTATGGGTTCGTAAGGTGGTTGTATATAAGCTTTTAATTATACAAGGAAATGACAAAATTAAATGTCTAATTTGGTGGTAAATGGCCCTGAGAAGTGTTGGAAAAATATTGGGTTCAAACCTGTGCTTTAGCAAAAATTTTGTGTGACAACCCTAATTAGACCCTAGTCGGGATGTGGTTTCAGGACCACATTATCGAGTTAAAAATTTATTTTTGTGTTTTAATTACATAAATTTATGTGTGATAGTGAATATATAAAAAATTAAATGCTTAATATTAGCTTTAGGAATGTGAATTAATTCGAAAGGACCTAGTTGATGAAGTTAGAAAAGATGATAGATGAATTATAACGAGTAAATAATAATAGAGAGAGGAAGCATAGGTTTGCATGTCAAAATGCCCATTTTTGACTTAATGGCTGGCTAAGTAGTGATGCATTCCACTAATTTAAATTAGATTAGTATATTTAATTGGTAAGAAAATAAAATATTCATAACATAAAGATTAATAAAAATAATAAATGAACAAGAAAAAAAAAGAAAGGGGTGTTCATCTTTGCTATCCTTTAGCCGAAAAACCAAGTAAAAGAAAGAAGGAAAGGTTTGAAGAAGTTCGGCCATGCTTGTAACTAGGTTGAGGTATGTTTGATGTTATTCCTTGAAATTCATGCATATTTTTAGTTGTTAGTTTGAATTCTACCTAGCCCATGGTTTAAATTTTTGCTATTTGATGGAGATGATATTCGGCCATGGATGTTGTCTTTCTTGGTTGGTGTTTTGATGTTGTTGTGATGAGGCATGAAGATGATTGAGTTTGAGTGTTTAATAAAAAGGATTGGATATGAGTGTGTGTGAGAATTAGAAAATGATGGGTCTTAGCAACTTCATGAAGTGTTCGGCCATGGTGCTAAAATGTTGTACTTGTGTTTAAACTTAGAATTATTTAGTTATATGGTTAGTATAGGTATGGATGACCGAATATGAGAGCATGAATAGATGAAGAGTTTTGTAATTATAAAAAAAATGGTTAATTGATATGTGGTAAATGTTAAGTGTTAAATGAAATGGAAATGATATTATATTGGAATATGTATATTCGACCACATGAATGAATACATAGATTGATGTTGCATATATTCGGCCTTTAATTAAGTATATAGGTGATAGTGATAGATTGATGTTGCACATTCGGCTATAGGTAACCATATTGATGATTTTATCTTGACTTAGATAATCGGCTAAAGGAGAATATTGGCTAATATGTTGAATTTGATTCATGATTTCATATATATGACTGGATGTAAATATATTGAGAAGATGATATGATGGGAAGTGATGTTGCATTCGGCATTGGAGAAATTGAAATATTAATTAGACTATTGATAGTAAGGTGATAGTAATTGGCTATAAGCCGAATAGCTTAAGAGCATAAGGTAGAAAGATAAAAATTTTACCATGTTGTTCCGTATGTTATAAAATCATTAAAATGTGGATACAAATATATGTAGCAAAGCGGTTAAATGAGTTAATTTATTTGTTTAAGCTCAAGATCCTAAAGGAGAGGAGTCCAACAAGGGAAAATCGAAGGTCATCGAGTAGCCGACTTGGAACTATTTTACCCAACACAAGGTAAGTTCATAAGCAATCATAAGGTTAATTTAAATTATACATAAATGACTTTAACATGTCATGAAAGAATCTCTTTATTAAGTATTTCCTTGGAGAAATTATATATGTTTATTGTTGTGGCCGTATATGCCAAATGAATTAATTAAATTGTTTTATCATAGAAAGTGCACATTGGCACTATGTGTGCGGTGTAGTATGGCACTATGTGTGCGGAGTTGAATAGCACTATGTGTGCTGATTTTAATGTCAACATATGAGATAAACTTTCAAGGCACTATGTGTGCGGGATAGTACGGCACTAAGTGTGCAAAATTGTTTAGCACTAAGTGTGCAAAAGCGGTTGATGATACGAAGAGCATAAGTAAAGAATTAAGGTGCTAAAATGATTAACTGAAAAGTATGTGTGTATATACATCTAGTTCATAATTATTTCTTACCTTGAGAATAGTTTTAAAACGGTTGGCTGTTTAATAATTGATTCGATATCGAAAACTTGGGTTTGAGGTTGGATAAATAAACTAGGTAGTTGTAGCCTAGTTTGGTGTGATTGAATTAGCTGAACTTGCAAGGCTTTTATTTCAATTTCTTATAAACAACCTGTATTATTTTGCTTATGGAATACTGAGTTGAATACTCATTTGGTGTGTTTGTTTGTTTCTTATTTAGATATCTCTGACCATTTTGTGTACTTGGGACCATCGTCGAAGTCATCACACCGGCTTGCAACTTTTTGGTACCCTCTTCTTAGTTGGCCTAAGAGAACATTTCGGCATGTATAGGCTATTATGTTTTGTTTGAACCCCAATATGTAAACTTTTAGCCGCGAATATGGCTTAAATGCTAAGTTTGAATTTAGCCTTATGGGTGCTTAGTTATAAGGTTCAGTAGATTTGGCCTTGATAATTCGGTTTTGATGGAGTAGTAGTCTAAGTCTATTTGATTATTATGCCGTATGCCATGGCTGATCATATTTGGTGTTATGTATGTCAAATTACTAGCTAATCCATGGAAACCATAAAATAGATTTAGACAGCAGTAGTGGTGTGAATTTGAAAAATCACTAAAATAGTAGAAATTGAATTAAATAATGAATAAATTATGGAATCGAATCTTGATGAGTCTATTTTCATATGGAAGAAGTAAAACAGATATATGAGCTATATTGTATGAGATATTTAAAATTTTTTGAAACAGGACCAGAATGATTTCTGGATCCCCTGTTCTGACTTTGGAAATTCACCATACATTTTACAAAGATAATTAGAAGTCATGCTTTATATTTACAGATTCCTTATTGAGTCTAGTTTTATTAGAGACAAACGGTATAGTCATTGAATCGCTGTACAGGGAGATATCTGATTCGTAATACACAGAGGTCAGAGTAGTCGAACCCTGAAACAGGGGAGACTTTAATTAATAAACTGTACTAATTGGACCAACCAAAAATTCTGGAAAAATTTTAGTAGATAGATATATGAGTCTAGTTTCAGGAAAAATTTACGGTATTGGATTTCGAGTTTCAGAACTCGAGATATGATTTTTAAAGAAACTGTGATGAAGTTAGCCAGCTTGTCTAGAAAATTTTAAAATGAATTGCATGAGCTGTTTAAGTAATAAATTAAACTCGTTTACACATTGTGTTCGACTCCGGAAACGGTCTTGAGTACGGGGTGTTACATTTTGGCTTTAAGTGAATAAAACCCTAGGTGCTTGGATAAGGCCTTTTAAATTATTGTGGTAAATAATGACACAAGGAAGCATGTGGTCTAGTGGTTGTGGCATCATTAAGGTTGCAAGGGATCTTGGTTTCAAGCCTTGTCTCTTACAATTTATTTTGGTTTTCCTTTTAAAGGAACCTGGACTTTGGCCTATAGACCTTATAATTAATTGAGGTTAAAAAGAGCCTTGTGGTGTAGTGGCAAGGTGGCGTGTTGTGTAACTGTGAGGTCTAAGGTTCAAGTCTTGGGATGCCCAGTGGAGTATTTATTTTTCTGTTTGAGCTGTGTAGGAGGTGGAGTTGGACTGGAACTCTGTCGTTGAAGTGGTCATAAAAAAATAAGGAATTTTCATAATGGTTGAAGTAATCCCACATCGGGAAGCTAACATGGGAATTGGTGAGAAGCTGGCTTTAAATAGAGCGAAGAAGATGAGTTGGTGAGGGAAAATGTGATTAAGACTCAATGCAGGATGTGCCAAGGTTAGTGATCGTGGACTTCGGCGTGTTCTCATAAACAGGTGTGTATTTCACACTACTCTAGCTGTAGAACGACAAATACCGGAATGCCAAAATGCCAGTCACACAATGATGGCAACCACACGAGCGTGCGAGCACACGTATGGGAGCTTTAACGTGATGGTTGAGGCCATCATGAGTGCTCTCATGGGCTTAGGTTGCTTAAGGCCACGATGGGCTGAGATGGGCCATGGGGGCCCAATAGGCCCAAGTGGATAAATTGTATGATTGTGTAGTAAATATTGGATTGGACTATGTGAATCTCATATCTGTAGGCTAGGATTTCTAAAATACCCTTGTAAGGTACAATTACTGAAATTTCCCTGTAGGGTAAATTACTGAAATACCCTTGGTTTACAAAATTACTGAATACCCTTGGTTTACAAAATTACTGAATACCCTTGATTAGCAAAATTACCAAAATACCCCTACTTTGTAAAATTACCAAAATACCCCTGATTTGTAAAATTACCAAAATACCCTTGATTTATGAAATTACCAAAATACCCTCGACCTGTAAAATTATTGAAATCCCTTTGATTTGGAAAATTACAGAAATACCCCTGATTTAGAAAATTACAAAAATACCCTTAACTTTCAAAAATTACAGAAATACCATTGGTTTGCAAAATTATCAAAATACTATTGGTTTGTAGATTTAGGAAAACACCCTTGTAGGGTGAAATGACTAAAATACCCCTAATAAGTAAAAAGACCGTTCTGCCCCTCTAGGGTATATGACTCACTGATAATACAATTTGATTGATTTGACTATGTTTTGACTAAGAATTTATGACTGTGATTGGACTGTTTGTGACTATGGTTTGTATGATTTTGTATGCCGTGTGTATATTTGCTGCATTCATATAATATTATGTTGCACATGGGTGGGGATTATGAAACGAAGGAAGAAATTGAGGATCGCATAGTTGCTTGACGATCGTAGATCCACCAATTGAGAATCGCATGGTTGCTTGACGATCGTGGATCCAACAATTAAGGATCGCATGGTTGCTTGACGATCGTGGATCCACCGGTGGCTTTTAAGCCCAATATATGATTATTGACAACTCTGTGTCGATCGTATTTACTCGAGGCTGTATGCTGACTATATTACCGTCACTGATTGCTATGTGCCTAACATGATACAACTACTGATGGCTTAAAGCCAATTATTCTGATTATGGCTTTGCACCAACCTACATATGGCTCTGTGCCAACTTGATTACGGCTGTGTACCAAACGTATTTGCCTAAGGCTTTGTGCCAGTATATGATATTGACGACTCTGTGTCGATCACATTTACCTAGGGCTGTGTGTCGGTTATGTTACTTTAGTTGAGTGCTATGTGCCTAACATAATGTAGTTATCGATGGCTTTGTGCCATTGTGCCATTATGTTTACGGGTTCCAGCCGTCCTGTTATCTGGCAGTGTCGTTGCGATGTTTACAACTATGTGCTATCTTGTTTATGGCTATGTGTTGTCTTGTCTACGGCGTTGAGCAGTCCTGTTGATTTAGTGCCACAATCGGTGCTAAGCTTGGTGTGTTGGCTGGACGGGTCGATTTTATCCCCACATGGTGTGCTAGTTGGTACGGGTGGTGTGTTGGTTGGACTGGGTTGGTAATCTGTCTGGATATCTGCATATGATACTGATTCTGTAATGGGCTCTAGTCCAGACTGAATCTAAATTCTATCTATTTACTAACTATTTTAGTTTAGAAGGGGATTACACACTGAGTTTTCATAAACGCACCCCATTTATTTACTGTGCAGGTAATCCCTAGCATTAGGAGGATCGGTGCTGTGAGGGACTCGGAGGTGGCCACACAACTGCTATTGTTTCCGACTTTCTTTTAAGTTATCTATTTACAAGTACTTATGTTTGATCTGGGTTGGAACAAGGCCTTGATAAACCGTAATTTATACATATTTTTACTCCATGTTTAACGCGTTTTAGGGATGATTTTCCATAAGAATTGGTGAATTCGATGCTCCTAATGCTTTAATTTCATGTTTTATACTTAGGAGAGCATAAGAGAGCGAAAGGAACGAGAAACGGGCCAAAAATGGAGAAAATAGGCCAAAGTACAAGATCAACATGGCCTGGACCTCCTCACATGGGTAGACCACACGACCGTGTCAATCTAGCAGAATTGGAGCACAACTCACACAGGTATAGCACACGCGCGTGCCATTCTAACAAGCTCGAACACGGCTTGAAGTAATCGCACACGGGTGTGTCACACGAGCGAGTCCCTACCGAGCCCAAGTTGAGTCCAATTCAGAAAAGGCTAATTTTGAGGGCCTCTAGGCATTCCAAAGCCTATAAATACACCCTAGAAGAGGAAGAAAAGGGAGACAGAGAATAAGGGGTAAGGAATTACTCCAATGAAGCCGATTGATCCATCTCAGAAGCTGGATTCATCATCAAGGCTGAAGATCTCTCCTCAATTTCCCTTGAGGAGTTTTGGGTTTTCTTTATGTTTTGTATTCGTTATTCTTTTGAGATGTTTTCTTATTTAGTTATGAACTAAAACCCTTAAATACCTAAGGGGAATGAAACCTAAGACGAATCTTGTTATTATGTTTTAAATCATATGATAAATATTTAACTTGTTCTTAATTATGTGTTCTTAATTCTTGTTTTGATATCCTAGGATACTGATTCAAGACATGCTCTTATTCAGAGGAGGAATAGACCCTATCTAAGAGTACTTTTGTTATAATTAAGCGGAGTTGATTGCGCGCCTAGAAATAGGGTGACAAGATTTTTTAGGATTCGGGTGAAACCTAATAAGGGGATCCATAGATCGAGTTAATGCAACCCTAAAGTGTTAAGTAGAGAAAAGTCTTGGTTATTCAACCTAGGGATTAGACGATATTAGTCTTGAATAGGGATAATAACATAACTTAGGGATCTCTATGGAGCAAGTTGAATGAATAAATCGCCCGATTCGGAGCCAGAATAACAAGTAAAGTCTAGGTGGAGTTTTCCTTAGGTATTGTATTAAGTCAATCGATTTTTCCCAAAAGCAATTCCCCAATTCTTTTCTGCGTGAGTTCTTAGTTTAGATAATTAGTTAATTAAAACAAAACCTCTTTATTCTTAGGCTAGATAATAAAAAGACAGTCATTACTAGTACTTTTAGTTCCTTTGGGTTCGGCAATCCGGTCTTGCTAAAACTATACTACTGTTTGATAGGTACACTTGCCTACATCGCGATAATAGCTACTTCAAGAACGAGAAATTATAAATATTTAAAACTGGTCACAAAACCTCGCGATCAAGTTTTTGGCGCCGTTGCCGGGGAACTAAAATATTAGGAACACTCAATTTTTATTACTTTAGCTATTTATTTTCCTTGCAATTTAATTTAATTTAATTTAATTTTATTATTACTAATTAATTTACTTTTTCTTTCTCTTGATAGGTTTTTATAGTTTATGACTAGAGGAAACCTATCAGGACCATTACTTTTTGATGAAGAAATCGATCGGACAATTTGTAGAAACCAAAGAGAAATAAGGCGAAGCTTAAGATACACAGAGAATGAGCAAGAAGATGATGCTCAACCCCCAACCGAAGAAATGGCTGAAAACCAAGGCAATCAGCTACCTCCTGCAATTGTGGCTAATCAAAATCCTGCTCCACGTACTATGTATGACTATGCTAAACCTTCTTTAACAGGAATGAGTCAAGTATAGTTAGACATGCTATTGCTGCAAATAATTTCGAACTAAAACTTAACACAATTCAATGATACAGTAGTTTGTTCAGTTTGATGGTTTGCAGGATGAGGACCCCAACACTCACTTTGCGAATTTTCTAGAATTTTGCGACACTTTCAAAATTAATGGCGATTCTGATGATGCCATTCGCCTTCGGTTATTCCCTTTTTCACTGAGAAAAAAAGCTAAACAGTGGTTGAACTCGTTACCACGAGGGTCCATCACTACTTGGGAACAAATGACCGAAAAATTTCTACTAAAATATTTTTCACCAATTAAAACAGCTAAGTTACATAATGATATCTCTTCTTTTGTACAGATGGACTTAGAAACACTTTACGATGCATGGGAGAGACACAAGGATCTATTGCAAAGGTTCCCTCACCATGGGTTACATCTATGGCTGCAAATTCAAATGTTTTATAATGGTCTGAATCCCTCGTCAAGACAGGTGATTGACGTAGCTGCTAGAGGAACCATCAACAACAAAGCACCTGAAGAGGCTTATGAATTAATTGAAGAAATGTCACTGAATAATTATCAGTGGCAAGTCATGAGGACTAAGCCAACAAAAACAGTCGGCGTTTATAACGTCGACTCAGTTACTATGCTGTCAATTAAGGTAGAACTTCTCAATAAAAAGATTGATGGTCTACTTGGTTCTACGTAGGTACATCCAGTAATGAGGTGTGACTCAAGTGGAGGAGGTGTGCATACAAAATATCAATCCTTCAATCCTACAACCGAAGAGGAACAAGTCAACTATATGGGTAACAATAACTTCAGATCTCAAAATAATCCATACAGTAATACTTATAATGCAGGTTGGAGGAACCACCCAAAGTTCTCCTAGGGTGGTCAAGGGAATCAAAAGCCACAAAATCCTCAGGGTTTTCAACAGCCACCTTATCAACATGAAAAGAGACCGAACCTTGAGGAGATGCTCTCTAAATTCATCTCGGTGTTAGAAACCCGTTTCCAAAATACCGAAACAACACTTAAAAATCAACAAGCATCGATCCAAGGACTCGAAACTCAGATAGGCCAGCTATCCAAACTAATCTCCGAATGACCATAAGGTAGCTTGCCAAGCAATACTGAACCTAACCCAAGGGAACAGCTCAACGCCATTAGTACTAAAGATAAAGAAGGATTCGTTGAGCCTGAGCCAGAACCGAGGTAAGACACTGTGGTGAGTAAAGATAAAAGTGAGGTAAGTCATAACAAAACAGTGAATGAAGAATACAAACCTAGTATTCCATACCCTAACACGACAAGGAAAGACTGCTCAGACGAACAATTCGGTAAATTCCTTAAACTTTTGAAAAAATTACATATTAACTTACTGTTTATTGAAGCTCTGTTGCAGATGTCGAATGTAATGAAATTTTTAAAAGAGCTTTTTGTAAATAAGTGGAAGTTGGACGAAGCGTCGCATGTGGAGCTAAACGCAGTCTGCTCAGCTATTCTACAGAATAAGCTACCCCACAAATTGAAAGATCCAGGGAGTTTTACAAATCCTTGCTTAATTGGTAGTTTAGATATAAATCATGCATTAGCTGTATAAACGTCATGCCTTACAAAATGTTTAAGCAACTAGGTCTTGGGAAACCTAAACAAACTAGGATGAGCATTCAATTGATAGATAAAACTATAAGATTTCCTAGGGGTATTATTCAAGATGTACTAGTGAAAGTAGATAAGTTCATATTTCTCGTTGATTTCGTTTTTCTAGACATAGAGGAGGATAATAACACCCCTTTGATTTTAGGGAGGCCCTTTTTAGCAACTGCTAAAACAATTATTGATGTTGGCACAAGTGAGCTTACACTTCGTGTGGGAGACAAAATGATCACCCTTCAAACTCGTAATTCTGGCATCACATCGAACATTGAAGGTAATGGTCCACACCAATCTACTAAAACTGACAATATGACTTTGTAGAAATTGAGCTTCAAAGAAATTCACGAGCCATGTTCCAGAAATAATAGAGGAAACATTCATGAAGAACGAAGGCTACGGATAAAGGAGCTAGACGAATGGCGAGCACATAAATCTAGAGCACACGATAAATAGAAACTATGCCAAAACGAGCCCGATACTCTTCAAATCAACTTAAGGTTGGTATGTCGCAGATCCTCACATTGTCACTACCACACCGAATGAGGAAATCCCTCTTACGGTACTCAGTATTTTTCCATTCGGTACGGTGGAGGTGAGTCATCCTAGGTTCGGCACTTTTAAGGTAAACAACACCCGATTAAAACCTTATTTTGATGAGATTGATAGCAGGAATAAGGAGTATAAACTCCTCAAACCACCATGACCATTCACTGAAGAGGTAAGTCGGGCCTAGATTATAAATAAGCGTTTCTCAGAAAGCAACCCGAGCACTAACATTATTAATTTCTTTAATTTTTGGTATTTAATTCCTAATCTACTAATAGAGATCTTGAATACAGGTCTTTCCACAGAGACACGGCCAAGCACACAGGCTTGCTTAAAGCCGTGTGAAAACAGGGCAAAAGATTTCCCTAACATGGGCTATGATTAAATGCCACGGCTGTACGACATGGCCGTAGTCGAGCTTGCCAAGACAACACGGGCATGCGACTCACCCATGTGGAGAACCGTGGTTGAAACTGAGAAACTAGCATGGGCGTGCGACAAACCCGTGTCTAACACCCGTGGTCAAACCTGTTAAATTAACACATGTGTGGAGCTTGAACACACGGGCGTCGGAGAAGCGATCGAAGCTAGACACGGCCGTGCAACACAGCTGTGTGAACCTACACTCCCAAGAAACATGAGTGTGTACTAAACGTCAGATGCGCCCAAATTTGAAATTCGCAAATCACACGGGCTAAAATTGGGGGACACGGGCGTGGGTCATGGCCGTGTGCCTCAAAAATCTATAAATACCCTGCACTATTCACTTTCTTCCCCCTTCAAAAACCCTAACCCTAGCCGCTGCAACTCCACACAGCCCCCTGCCATGCCCGTGCGCCACCTTCAACTTCGTTTTTGACGCCCAATCTCTCTCCCTTAGCGTACCATGTCATCGTCAAGAGGAAAGAAAACCGTTGTACTTGCTTGGAAGAAGAGGAAGGGAGCGTCCTCTTCCATAGACCCAATCGCGAAAATTCGTCACCCTCTCCTACAATTTCCACGAGGGCCCCAAGAAGAGCTCTTCAAAATACTTCGAGCCCGACCTTTAGCAGCAGGCCGCTGCATCAACTGGGCTGCCGTAGAACAAGTCCAGATGGCTAATACGATTTGGGCTCTCTTAACCACCAACCCGTGGGAGCTATTCTTCGGGATTATCGAGCCGACATACCTCGAGCTCACGATGGAACTCTGCTCAACATTCCATCTTCAGACCGTAATGACAAGGTACAATGATCCAGTTTTGCCTAGGCGGATTAATCCGCCAGCTAAGCGTCCTAGAGGTTGGTGCTGCTCTAGGCCTATATACGGAGGACTTTCGAGAGGAAAATGAACTACATGCTCTCAGTCGCCACATACATTTCTGTGCCTTGAAATGCTGGCACACTTTGGCCCCTAGAACGGCCTCGTACAGTCCTAGCCGCTCCAAGACATCAGTTTTCCCACCATCCCTGGGGTACTTACACGTTATTTTAGCTCACACGATTACAGGGAGGCGAGAAAGCACTGGCGTTGTCAACACCCACGACGTCTACTTCTTATGGTGCATGTCGCAAAGGCACGTCATCGACCTTGCAATTCAGCACCAGATGAAGCGGCATTGGAAGGGGGTCATCTCCATTGGACCCTTCGTGCTAGGCTGGCGCGACACTTCGGGCTTTCAACACCTCAGCCCAAGAATCATCCCTCATCCTCATCGGCCAGATGTCTCCACAAGGTATCTCAAGCATACTTAACATGAGGATGATCGAGAGGCGTCGAGGAACCTACCCTCCCCAGTACTGTCTCGCCCAATCTACCATGGAGGAACCCTACAAGAACATTCCTGATGATGTCCCCCCACAGCACGAGGACCCACTGACTCAGCCACCACCACCCTCTCGTCCAGTTCATACGGTGGCTTCATATGCTGACATCTCTGAGCGCCTCACTCGATTCGGACATCATTGTTTTCAACGATTTGACAACATTGATGCTCTCTATAGTAGATTTGTCAGCACCTCCACATCTCATCGCTAGTTCCACCTCACGAACCATTTAGCGATGAAGATGTTTAGAAATATTTATTTATTATTTTATTTTTTAATTTTTATTCAAACTACTTTTTATTTTTAGCAGATTTTAGAATTTTATTATAAATTTTAGTTTTTCTTTTTGAGTAATTATTCTTCCTAATATCCCCTAAAAAGTTCCTAATTTTATCACAGTTATATAGGGCTCTTAAGCTCATCATCACATAGGAACTAAAACTCCACCAAGGAAGGTTCTCCACGACTGCCATGTCATGATCGACCACGACCATAGCTACCACTAGATATAATATTCTTTTGGTACAAAACTTATGGCCTAATGAACCTCTACGACCGCCAGAGTATCCTCCTCTACTCTCAAACTGATCACTCTCCAAAACTCTAGTTCGAGGAATTTATCATACAGGAAGTTTCACTTCTCTCCCTATCTTATTTCTATACTCTAATATCTATCTTTGTACATTGAGGGCAATTTACACCTTAACTGTGGGGAGTATTTATTTTATTATCAGAAAAATCCCTGAATAATCATCTTATTCTTTTGTAAAGCTCTCATATCATATGTAGGATAAATTTTAATTGTTTTATGATTTTGAATGATATATCTTGAATTAAAACATAGGGATTTATGCAATGATTATTTAAACTTTAAGACATTAGAGAATCAAGCATGATAAGTTGATTTTTAAGAATTTAAAATTATAGGTTGTTTCCCCAAGTCTAGGTATTACTTTGAATTGGATTTCACGAGTCTAAACATCAAAAACCCATAATTTTTGTGAGATTTTTGAGCCTTTTGAGCATCTATTAATTCTTTCATGCTCACTTTCATTATTTCTTTGAGTGCGTCAGTATTGAACTATTATTCTAGAACTTGCTTGATTATGCATGTCGAGACCACACTATTTGATTTGATATGTCAAAATGATTAAGGCACTTAGGGTTAACCCAGTCATGCCACGAAAAGCCTACCTCCACGATTAACCCCTAGTAAACCCCTTTGAGCCTAACAAACCATTTCTTGTATTACCCTTAATATTAACCTTTAACCCATTATTGTTGAAATCCCCTAAATTAATCCCTATTTTTATCGAGATTTGAGTTGAATGGACTGCCTAGCTATGTTTTGTTCTTAATAGTTAGTCTATATTATTTTAACTTGTTCTTAAAAAAAAGGAACTATGTATACATATCTGTACTTTCATATTCTGAGAGAAGCTCTGTTGTACGCAAGTGAAGAACAAAAATAGGGATTATTTTAGGGGATTTCAACAATAATAGGTTAAAGGTTAATATTAAGGGTAATACAAGAAATGGTTTGTTAGGCTCAACGGGGTTTACTAGGGGTTAATCGTGGAGGTAGGCTTTTCATAAAGAACTATGTATACATATCTGTACTTTCATATTCTGAGAAGAAGCTCACTTGTATTCAACTGATGACTAGTTATTTTTCTAGCTAGGTAATTTTTCAATTCAATCTCGATTCTAACCCTTTCTTTCAGCTTGTGACCATAACCCCCTAACCAAGCCTCACTACAGCAAATGCTTGAGGACAAGCAAATGCTTAAGTGTGGGGGTATTTATAAACCGTAATTTATACATATTTTTACCCCATGTTTAACGCATTTTATGGATGATTTTCCATAAGAATTGGTGAATTCGATGCTCCTAATGCTTTAATTTTATGTTTTATACTTAGAAGAGCATAGGAGAGCGAAAGGAACGAGAAACGTGCCAAAATAGAGAAAATGGGCCAAAGTACGAGATCAACATTGCCTGGACCTCCCCACATGGGCAGACTACACGGTCGTGTCAATTTGGTAGAATTGGAACACGACTCACATGGGTATAGCACATGTCTGTGCCATTCTAACTAGCTCAAACATGGCCTGAAGTAATCGTACACGGGTGTGCCCTTGCCAAGCCCAAGTTGAGTCCAATTTGGAAAAGGCTAATTTTGAGGGCCTCTAGGCATTCCAAAGTCTATAAATACACCCTAGCGAAGGAAGAAAAGGAAGACGGAGAATAGGGGGTAAGGAATTACTCCAAGGAAGCCGATTGATCCATCTCAGAAGCTGGATTCATCATCAAGGCTGAAGATCTCTCCTCAATTTCCCTTCAGGAGTTTTGGGTTTTCTTTATGTTTTGTATTCTTTATTCTTCTGAGATGTTTTATTATTTAGTTATGAACTAAAACCCCTAAATACCTAAGGGGAATAAAACCTAAGATGAATTTTGTTATTGTGTTCTGAATCGTATGATAAATATTTAACTTGTTCTTAATTATGTGTTCTTAATTCTTGTTTTGATATCCCAGGATACTGATTCAAGACATGCTCTTATTTAGAGGAGGAATAGACCCTGTCTAAGAGTACTTTTTTCATAATTAAGCGGAGTTGATTGCGAGCCTAGAAATAGGGTGACAATATTTTGCCAGATTAGGGTGAAACCTAAGAAGGGGATTCATAGATCGAGTTAATGCAACCCTAGAGTGTTAATTAGAGAAAAGTCTTGGTTATTCAATCTAGAGAGTAGTCGTTATTAGTCTTGAATAGGGATAATAACATAACTTAGGGATCTCTATGGAACAAGTTGAATGAATAAATCGTCCGATTCGGAGCCATAATAACAAGTAAAGTCTAGGTGGATTTTTCCTTAGGTATTGTCTTAAGTCAATCGATTTTTCCCAAAAACATTTCCCCAATTTTTTTCTCTATGAGTTCTTAGTTTAGATAATTAGCTAATTAAAACAAAACCTCTTTATTCTTAGGCTAGATAATAAAAAGACAGTCATTACTAGTACTTTTAGTTCCTTTGGGTTCGGCAATCCGGTCTTGCTAAAACTATACTACTGTTCGATAGGTACACTTGCCTACATCGCGATAATAGTTAGTTTAAGAACGAGTAATTATAAATATTTAAAACCTATCACGAAACCTCGCGATCAGGCCTCTTTTAATTTCTGGTTCTAAATTTGGAATTTTATATACTGTTTTAGAACACGATTTTTTTTCCAAAACAAGAACAGTTTTTCAAAATATCATGTTTCCGTAAAACTTAAACTAGGCTTCCGTAGCAAATAAAGTTTTAAAGGTAATAATGTTTTACAAGAGAATGACTTTTAATAAACCAACGGAAACTGAGGTTTTCACAAGTTTTTAAATGGCTAGAGGTTTTAAATAGTAAGAAGGGTTTTCAATGAGAACATGGTTTTCAAAAAACACTTCAATGTGACACACCAAATTTCAGCCGTAGCGTCTAGGTCGGGTTTGGGGTGTTACAGGATATGTCTCTTGAAGAATTAACGGGTTTACCACTGATCCAAGAGGTAGAGTCTGGCATTGAGTTTGTGCCGGGGAAAACTCTGATTTTGATAGCTCCGTATAGAATGGCACCGGCTGAATTAAAAGAGTTGAAAGTCCAGTTACAAGAATTGACAGATAGAGATTTCGCAAGACTGAGTTTTTCTCCCTAGGGTGTACCGGTTTTGTTTGTGAAAACGAAAGACAAAACTATGAGAATGTGCATCGATAATTGGCAACTCAATAAAGTGACAATAAAGAATAAATATCCTTTACCACGTATTGACGATCTGTTTGATCAGTTGAAAGGTGCTAAAGTGTTTTAAAAGATAGACTTGAGATTGGGTTACTATTAGTTGCGGGTTAAAAAATCTGATGTGCCAAAAACTATTTCTGAATGAGGTACTACATTATGAGTTTTTAGTTATGCCTTTTGGACTAACAAATGCAGCTGCTACTTTTATGGATTTAATGAATCGAATCTTCAATCCATATTTGGATCGATTTGTTGTCGTATTCATAGATGGCATTTTGATATATTCCCGTGATGAATCTGAGCATGCTGAACATTTTAGAATAGTGCTACAGACTTTGCGTGATAAGCAGTTGTTTGCGAAGTTTAGTAAATGTGAGTTCTAGTTGCGTGAAGTCGGTTTTTTGGGACATGTTATGTCAACATCGGGAATTAGAGTTGATCCAAGCAAGATTTCCGTAATATTAGACTAGAAGCCTTCGAGGAATGTATCTGAAGTCTGATGTTTTCTGGGACTTGCAGGTTATTACAGAAAATTCGTAAAAGGCTTTTCATTGATTGCCACTTCGTTGACGAGGCTACTTTAGAAGATGTTAAATTTGAGTGGTCGGACAAGTGCCAAAAGAGTTTTGACCAGCTAAAATCTTTATTAACCGAAGGTCCAGTGTTAGTTCAGCCAGAATCGGGTAAAGAATTCGTAATCTATAGTGATGCATCGTTGAATGGTCTGGGATGTGTTTTAATGCAGGAAGGCAAAGTCATAGCTTATGCCTCGAGACAGTTAAAGCCACATGAAAAGAATTATGCGACGCACGATCTAGAATTGTCAGCTATTGTATTTGCGTTGAATATTTGGCGCCACTGTTTGTTTGATGAAAAATGTCACATCTATTCTAATAAAAAAAGCTTAAAATATTTGATGACTCAAAAAGACCTGCATTTATGACAGCGAAGCTGGCTAGAGTTGTTAAAAGATTACGAGTTAGCGATTGACTACCATCCGGGGAAAGCCAATGTTGTATCTGATGCTTTGAGTAATAAATCTTTATTGGATCTACGTGTGATGAATACTCAGTTAGCTCTATTTGATGATGGCTCAATCGTAGCTGAGTTGAAAGCGATACCACTATTTATGCAATAGATTGATGAAGCTCAGAAAGTTGATAATGAATTGTTAGCAAAACGGGCTCAATGTGATTTGAATGCCGATTCAGAAATTTCAAATTGATGCTGATGATTGTTTGAGATTCAGAGGCCAAATTTGTGTTTTGAGAAATTCATAATTGATTCGGGTGATTTTGAATGAAGCTCATAGTAGTCGATTATCTGTTCATCCAGGAAGCACAAAAATGTATAACAATCTGAAATAACTTTATTGGTGGCCTGGTATAAAGCATGACATCTCTGAATTTGTTTCGAAATGCTTAACCTGCCAGCAAGTCAAAGCTGAACATCAGGTATCGTCTGGGTTACTACAGCCGATTATGATTCCTGAGTGGAAATAGGACAGAATCACAATGGATTTTGTTTTGGGTTTGCCTCTGTCACCGAGTAAGAAAGATGCAGTCTGGGTAGTGGTTGATAGACTGAGTAAATTGGATCATTTCATTCCAGTACGCATGGATTATTCACTTGATAAGCTTGTTGAGTTGTATATCTCCGAATTTGTGAGATTACACGGAGTACCTATTTCTATTGTTTCTAATAGAGATTCAAGGTTTGCATTGCGGTTTTGGAAGAAACTGCAAGATGCATTAGGTACGAAGCTACACTTTAGTACCGCCTTCCATCAGCAGACAGATGATCAATCCGAGCAGATTATTCAGATACTTGATGATATGTTGAGATGTTGCATTCTTGAGTTCGAAGGCACGTAGGAACAATAATTGCCATTGATTGAATTTTCCTATAATAATAGGTTTCAATTGAGTATCAAAATGGACCCTTATGAGGCTTTGTATGGTCGCAAATGTCGAACACCTTTATATTGGACTGAACTCAGTGAGAATAAGATACAAGGGGTCGATTTCATCAAAGAGACTGAACAGAAATTGAAAGTGATTCGTGATAGTCTAAAAGCAGTGTCAGATCGTCAGAAATTGTATGCATACTTGAAATAAAAAGCTATTGAGTTTCAGAATGGGGAAAAGTGTTTTTGACAGTCTCACCATGGAAGAAAGTACTCCAATTCGGTCGTAAAGGCAAATTAAGTCTGAGATTCATTGGGCCGTATGAGATTATTGAGCGTATCAAACCAGTTGCTTTCAGATTGTTGTTGCCATTTGAATTAGAAAAGATTCATAATGTATTTCATGTATCGATGCTTCGACGATATCAATCCGACCCATCGCATGTGATTTCCCCGTCTAAGATTGAAATTCGATTTGTTATGACATACGAAGAAGAACCAATCTGAATTTTAGATCGCGAAGTTAAAGAATTAAGAAATAAGAAAATCTCTTTAGTGAAAGTCTTATGCCATCGACACGGCATAGAGGAAGCTACGTGGGAACTTGAGGATGCTATAAGAGAACGTTACCCAAACCTATTCGCTGGTAAGATTTTCAAGGATGAAAATCCCTAAGGGGGAAGAGTTGTAACAACCAGATTTAGACCCTATTCGGAACAGTGGCTTCAGGACCACAAATCCGAGTCAGAAAAATATTTTAATATTATTTTTGGTGTCTACAGCTTGTTAATGTGTGAAATTTTCATGATTTAATTTTATCGTTTGAGTGTTCGATTTAATAAAAAGGACTTAATCGCGTAAAATGTAAAATTGGCTAGCTATTTGTTAAAGTGCTTATTTGCTTTGAAGAATTAATTATGGGGTCCTTATGTGGCAAATTGGCCATCAACTATTAGCATGGCCAGTTTTGGGCTTGAAATATATGGTTTACTAATTAAATTTATAAGGTTAAATTGGTAATTAAAATATTATAATGTAATAAAATAAAATAAAACATAAAACCATGCATTATGTTCATCAGTTTTGTTGAAACTTTAAAGGAAAAAGAAAGAAAATAAGCTAGCTACATTTGGCCTTGTCCAAGCTTGATTCAAGATCAAGAAAAGAGGAAATCAGATTTGGATCGGGGGAAATCTAAAGTTGTCGAATAATTGCTTCTGTTCATTCGTCTTTGTCCAAGGTAAGTTCATAAGTAAATAAATGTCATTAAATTCGAAAGTTTATGTAATATATGTGCAGAATTAAATTATTACCTATATATGTGTTGATGTCGAATTAATATAAGCATGGGATAAATATATACGAGATGGAATCAATTGGTTTACGATGTCTGAAAGCCCCGTACTAACCTTAGGAATAGTTAGGATACATATGTCATGACATAGGATTCCGATATGCTATTTCATGTAAGACCATGTCTGGGACGTTGGCATCGATTTGTAATTTATGTGTAAGACTATGTCTGGGACATCGGTATCGTATATGAGTACATATAAGACCTTGTCTGGGAACTGGCATCGATATGTGATTACATGTAAGACCACGTCTGGGACGTTGGTGTTGTATGAGCTTTTTGACTATCCGAGTATCCTTATTAATTCTGAATGGTTCAACGGGAAATATCGAGTTAAGATCGAATGTGAAATCGAGCTAAAAGGTTCAGGTACGTGCTAAGTTATATGATTATGAAAGTAAGGTAAGTATATACTTGAGATGAATCATGCATGATAAAAGAGATATTTATATATGCTTATGAGCATGTTTGTATTCGGTCATGTTTAGTATAATGCTAATGTACATGTGTTGATATATGAATTTGTTAGTATAATAAATATTTATGTGGTTAAGGTTTGCATGATTCAACCTAGTTTAATTGAATTATATCAGTCATTGAAATGATTTAATTGCTTATGACTTACTAAGCTATTTAAGCTTACAGTGTGTTGGTTCATTCGTTGTTTTATAGAATTTGGAAGCTAGTTACGAGTTCGGGGATCATCAAGGAAGTCCGTCACACTATCGATCATTCTTTTGGTATTTTAAAAGCTTGAATTTTGAACCTATGGCATGTATAGTCTAGTACTTGTTTTGGTTTGTTTTGAAAGTGCATATATATTGCCATGCGAAAATGGCTTAATCTTCATGCTTACATTCAGTTATATTTGATCATGGTTGGAGTTTATCTTGGTATGTCTATTATATGATATGTATTAATTGTGTTTTGGTTTTATGTCTAGAATTGGTTAATGATATGAATAAATTATAAATAGCTTATAAGTGAGCTTGATATATGGACAATAGATGTGTTTTGGTTGTGGCTTGTTAATGATGTTAATCATAGTGAATTTCGATCATGTTTTAGCTTATATTGAAAGTATGTATTCATGGTATAAAAGTGGTGCTTGGTTATATGTTACGATAATTAGGTAATTGATGAATGCTTGTTATGGTATAAATTATAATAGGCATGTTATGTTTAAGTATTAATGCTTGAAAATGGTATAAATTGGTATGGTTTTATGCGCATAACTTGTGATAAGAAAAGATGTATATTTTGGTCTTGTTATAATACATGTTTATGTGTATATATAAATATGTCTATTATCGTGTGGATGTTTTAGCCTAGAATAATATGCATAATATATGAAATTGTTTAATCATGAAATAGGAGATCGAATAAAAGTATATTGAATCGACACTTGTGTTTTAAAAATATAATGTTAGTTTGTATCCTTTATATCAATAGAAATTGAGTCTTATGATTTGATCAAATGTGTGTATTATGCAAAAGTAAAAAACTTATAAACTTTGCATGTTTTGATTCGGCTATAGTACTTAGAAAATACTTAATATTAGCCAAGTGTGTAGGGCATGAATTGGTTAAAAATGAAATTTGGAATTGATTATTTAGTAACTATAATATATTCAGCTATCGTAATATTATTAAGGTTATCTATGTTTTGTTTAGTTTTAATATATATGCGAATATGCGTAAGTTTTGAAATGGTATGTTTGTCGTTCAACTAACAAGATAGATATTTGTTCACATGCTCTGTTTTGTTATTTGTTGATACATGTTTGATTATGCTTAAGTGTTAAATGATAAGTTTTGTAATGTAATGAATATTCGTTTGAGTTGTGAAATGACTGGTAATGCCTCGTAACCCCATTCCAGCGACGGATATAGGTTAGGGGTGTTATAGATAGCAAGAAAGAGAGGTGAGTCATGAAGACTACTTAAGTACCAAGTCTTCCTCAACAATCCAATCCTAGACATGTTTATTCACATTACCACTACTTCGCTTTTTATTAGAGAGGAGGCATTGAGCTTAATTTATTCATGTTTGTAATTTTTTTTAATTATGTGAAAGCAAAATACTAACTAAGAAGATAAATATAAATACATAAAAATAAAAACTTAAGAAAATAAATATCCCTCTTTTTTATTAATTTGAGTTTACGGCGAAGGAAAGGTGTAGCAAGTGTTGGATATTTTTGTCCTCATCACTGTTCTAGGCCTCGAGCCCAAAACTACAATATTTTTATTATCTGTATTGAAATAAAACTTAACTGTAATAAACTGATTAAACCTCAGGACAATTTTGACCTTTTTATTGGACATAAAAATAAAATGAAAATGAATTTTTTTGGGGGGATACTTGGAAAATTTCTAACACCTCAAACCCGGCCTAGACACTATAGCCGAAACCTGGCGTGTCACTTTGAAGTGATTTTCGAAAACCATGTTCTCATTGAAAATCCTTCTTACTATTTAAAATTTATGGCCGAAATCTTGCGTGTCACATTGAAGTGTTTTTCGAAAACCGTGTTCTCATTTAAAACCCTTCTTACTATTTAAAACCTTTAGCCATTTTAAAACTTGTGAAAACCTCAATTTTCGTTGGTTAATTAAAAGTCATTCTCTTGTAAAAGATTATTACCTTTAAAACTTTATTTGCTAAGGAAGCTTAGTTTAAAGTTTTGCGGAAACGTAATATTTTGAAAAACAGTTATTGTTTTGGAAAAGAAAACCGTGTTCTACTCCAGTAGTTATAAAACAGTATATAAAATTCCAAATTTAGAACCAGAAATTAAAAGAGGCCTTATTACAACCCAAATCAAATATAAGTACTTGTAAATAGATAACTTAGAAGAAAGTCGGAAACAATAGCAGTTGTGTGGCTACCTCTGAGTCCCTCACAGCACTGATCCTCCTAATGTTGGGGATTACCTACACAGTTAATAAACGGGGTAAGTTTATGAAAACTCAATGTGTAATCCTCTCCTAAACTAAAATAGTTAGTAAATAGACAGAATTCAGAATCAATATCATATGCAGATATGCAGATAGATTACTAGCCTAGCCCAACCAACACACCACCCGTACCAACCAACACACCATGTGGGGATAAAATCGACCCACCCAGCCAATACACCAAGCTTAGCACCGATTGCGACACTAAGTCAACAGGACGGCTCAACACTGTAGATAGGACAGCAAATAGCCGTAAACATCACGGCAATGCTACCAGATAACAGGACGGCTAGAAGCCGTAAGCTGAATGGCACAATGGCACAAAGCCATCGATAATTGCATTATATTAGGCATATGGCCCTCAACTAGAGTAACATAATCGGCACACAGCCCTAGGTAAATGTGATCGACACAGAGTCATCAATAATCATATATTGGCACATAGCCTTAGGCAAATACGTTTGACACACAGCCACAATCAGGTTGGCATAGAACCATATGTAGGTTGGTGCAAAGCCATAATCAGAATAATTGGCTTTAAGCCATCAGTAGTTGTATCATGTTAGGCACATAGCCATCAGTGACGGTAATATAGTCGGCACATAGCCTTGGGTAAATATGATCGACACAGAGTCGTCAATAATCATTTATTGGACTTAAAAGCCACCGGTGGATCCACGGTCGTCAAGCAACCATGCGATCCTCAATTTCTTCCTCCGTTTCATAATCCCCACTCGTGTGCAACATAATATTATATGAATGCAGCAAATATATACACGACATACAAAATCATACAAATCACAGTCACAACAGTCCAATCACAGTCATACATTCTCAGTGAAAACATAGTCAAATCAATCAAATTGTATTATCAGTGAGTCATATACCCTGAGTGGCAGAACAGTCTTTTCACCTATTAGGGGTATTTTAGTCATTTCACCCTACAAGGGTGTTTTGGTAAATCTACAAACCAAAGGTATTTCAGTAATTTTGCAAACAAATGATATTTCAGTAATTTTTGAAAGTCAAGGGTATTTCTGTAATTCTATAAATCAGGGGTATTTTTGTAATTTTCTAAATCAATGGTATTTCAGTAATTTTACAAATCAGGCGTATTTTGGAAATTTTACAAATCGAGGGTATTTCGGTAATTTTACAAGTCGATGGTATTTTGGTAATTTTATAGGTCAAAGGAATTTCGGTAATTTTCAGGTCGAGGGTATTTCGATAATTTCACAAATCAGAGGCATTTTGGTAATTATACAAACCAGGGGTATTTTGGTAATTTTGCTAATCGAGGGTATTTTGGTAATTTTGTAAACCAAGGGTATTTCAGTAATTCTACCCTCTAGATATGAGAATCACATAGTCCACATGGCCCATCTTGGCCCAAAGCAACCTAAGCCCACGAGAGCACTCATGATGGCCTCAACCATCACGTCAAAGCTCTCACACGTGCACTCGCACGCTCGTGTGGCTGCTATCGCCGTGTGACCAGCATTTCAGTATTCCGGCTTTTGCCGTTCTATAGCTAGAGTAGTGCTAAATACACATTTGTTTATGAGAACGCGCCGAAGTCCACAATCACTAACCTTGGCACATCCTGCATTGAGTCTTAATCACTTTCAACCATTAGGAAAATTCCTTACTTATTATGACCACTTCAACCACAGAGTTCCAGTCCAACTGCAACTCCTACACAGCTCAAATAGCAAAATAAATACCCCATTGCGCATCCCAAGACTTGAACCTTAGACCTTACAGTTACACAACGCGCCACCTTGCCACTCCACCACAGACTCTTTGTGTGTCATATTTTATCCTCAATTAATTATAAGGCATATGTGCTAACATCCAGATTCCTTTAAAAGAAAAACCAAAATAAATTGCAAGAGCCAACACTTGAACCCAGGCTCCCTTGCAACCTTAATGATGCCACAACCACTAGACCACATGCTTTCTTGTGTCATTTATTGACCATAATAATTTAAAAGGCCTTCATCCAAGCACCCAGGGTTTTATTCACTTAAAACCAAAATTTTTGCTAAAGCCCATGTTTGAACCCAAGATTTCTCCAACACTTCTCAGGGCCATAAACCACCAAAGCAGACATTTAATTGTGTCATTTCCTTGCATAATTAAATGCTTATATACAACCTCCTTACGACCCACACTCAAGGCCCAATACTATTAGGCCCAAATTCGAGGCGTTACAAAATTTCTTTTTGAAAAATTACATCAAATTAAATTCTCATGAAAGGTTGGAGGGTTCACAAATGGTTCCTCTTAAGTTGCAATCTCCTTAGACAGAATTCATTTTAAGTACTAATTCAAGAAAAATAATTTCCAAGCAAGTCATTTATTCAAATAAGAGAGAGAAAAAATTGAAAATAAATTAATGAAAGAGAGAGTTAAGAGGACTCCCTCAAGTTATTGATGATTGTCACTAACAAAGGTGATGCCGAACGACCATTTATCATACCAACCATATCCATCTAGAAAGAAGTAATGTTGCCCAATAATTAATTCAATATTTGCTTGAAAAATAGCATCAGGAAATGGTTTTTCTGTTTTGCTTTGCTCGACTTTCTGTCATTCGTACAAATCTGCTGACCCATGATGATCATTAAAAAAATTATCCCATTTTTTTGTTATACCTTTTTCACTAGTACACGTCCCACCCACTAAATGTCATAGATGGGATCCGTGATCCTTTTTTTTAATCAATGAGACTCGAGTTTCCCAGGATCAAATACTCAAGATTGAGTCGAACTCTTCTGTCCTTTAACAAATCCCTTTTTAGTATTTACAATACACCACTCGATACCTCTCTCGTGCCTTTTCAAAATAGTGAAGTCTAACTCGGATTGCTCTTTTTTTGATGGGTTGGGTTGCTTGTACTCATGTGATGATAGCTTTAATGACTTGAACTAAACTTTTGAACTGAATTCTTCCAAGTTAGCTTCCAATTGGGTACCATCCTTGTCTTGATGTGAAGAATCAAATGAAATACCTTCCAATGGATCATTGTATTCTAATTTTCAATGAACCAACAAATCTTCCTCTAAGATAGTAAAACAATCTTTAACCTCATCAAGAGATCTTAAGGCCTTGAGTACATTAAAGGTCACTTTTACATCTTGAACTTGCATGGTGAGTTCACTATTCTGTACATCGATGCTCGTCCTGCTAGTTTCTAGGAATGGCCTTCCTAGGATGATTTATACTTTTTTATTTGCTTCAAAATCTAAGATAATAAAGTCAACAGGAAATATGAATTTATCAACATGTACCAAGACAGCCTCGATCTTTCCTTCTATGTATGCCAAAGATCAATCCACCAATTAGAGTGTAATTTTAGTCATTTTGGCCTTACAGCACCTAATCGTCTAAACACAGACATAGGCATTAAGTTGATACTCGATCCCAAATCACACAAAGCCTCACCATAATAGGATTCCCTAATAGTGCAAGGTATGATGAAACTTCCTGGATCCTTCAACTTAGAAGGCAACTTGTTCCGAGAAAATAGGCTACATTTTGTAGTCAGGGCTACAGTTTCAAACTCACCAAACCTTCTCTTCTTAAAAAAAATTCCTTTATAGCTTTTGCATAGTTCGGCATTTGCTCCAAAGCTTCTACCAATGGAATGTTGATATGTATCTATTTCAACACATCCAACATTCTTTTAATCTGAGTATCATGTTTATATTGTTGGAGTCTTTAAGGATATGGGGTTTGTGGAACATTGGCTTGGATTGGACAACTCTTCTGAGGTAATATTTCTGCATCTAATGAAGAGGTTAGCTTATCAGAATTCACTAGTTTAGATTTTACCTTTTCAGAATTTGTAGAATTTGGCTTCTCTGGTGTAGGAATTTTAACTGTTGGTTGATTTTCCTCTTTCTAAGGAGGTTCATCGTCAACCTCTACCTTATTGGTTCTAAAGTCCTTCCACTTCGTAAATTGACCGCTTTGTATTTCTCCTTGCTCGATTTTATTAGGTCCTCCATGTCACTAGGCAAAGCTCCTTGTGGTATATTTCAAATTTTATTGGCTAGCTGCCCCATCTAATTCTCCAAATTTCTCAAAGTTACTTCATTATTTGCCATGTATACTTTTAGTAAGTTCTTAAGATTATTAGAAGACTCGACCATTGAAGGATTTTCTATGTTTCTTGGTACAACACATTGGGGTTTGCTTCTAAGCTCATTAGCTAATTGTCCCACTTAATTTTCTAGATTCTCCAATGTTGTTACTTGGCCTTGAACCAAGGCATCATTTTTATCAATGTATGCCTTAAACAAATTCTCCAAATTATTTGAAGGTTCAACTTGCAGTGGGTTTTGAACTTGTTGATTGAGACCAAGAGGTTGATTTGATCTATGTTGCATCTAAGTGTTGTTCAGTCCACCTACTTGGTAGTGAATTGGTCGCTGAGTTGAAACATGATTTAAACTGTTAGTAGTAAACTATTTCAACATTGAATAGATAAACGATACCTGAGCTAAGAGTGAAGTAAGGCAGTCTACTTCATGTACTCTGACTACTTGTCTTCTTGAAGCTTCTTGATTTTTCAGCCACTAATTATTACTGGCTATTCTCTCGATCATTTTGTAAGCCTCGTTATAAGACTTTGACAAGAGAACATCATTTGTAGAAGCATCTACCACCAACCTTGTGTGTGCGTTAAGACCATTATAGAATGTCTCCAACTAGATACAATATGGAATCCCATGATGAGGACATCTACGTAGTAACTCATTGAATCTTTCCCACACCTCCTATAAGGACTTGTTATCCAATTGTTGAAAAGTGGTGATCTCATTCAGCAACTTAGCAATTTTGCTAGGTGGGAAATACTTTACCAGAAAGCATTAAGCTAATTGTTGCCAAGTAGAAATTGAGTTGGATGGCACGACTTAAGCCATACTCATGTTCGATCTCGCAACAAGTATGGAAACAACTTCAACCTCAGTGTGTCTTCAGTTACACCAGCTATCTTGAAAGAATCGCTCACCTCCATAAACAATCGAATGTGAAGATGTGGACCTTTTATGGGCATTCCACTGAATTAGCCTATTGTTTAAAGCATCTGAAACATCATAGGCTTCAATTCAAACTATGTTGCCTCAATCTCCTGTCTCCTAATATTGGGATTTAGTTTGTTAAGAAGTGGCATGGCATAATGTCTTATGGGTCGATACCTATCATCAGCAATAAGGATTGGATTTCGAGCATTAGTGGCTCCATTCCCTTTTTGATTTTCAAGGTCCATTTATGTGGCTTGTCTCCAGGCTAATCTTTCTATTTTCTTTTGTCTAAATCCCTACTTGATTTTGGGGTCTAGAGGGAGTAAATGATGCTTCGATCTATGCTCATGAAGACTTGAAAAGAAAATCACAAAAAAAACTAAAGAATAAAATAATAATAATAATAATAGTAATAAAGAGAAAAAATTTAAAGAATTAATTAGTAAGGTTAGAAATTAAATAAAAATCAAATCGTAAAAAACAATTTTACAAAAAAAAAAAGATTAAGGCAATAGTCCCGGACAACGGCGCCAAAAACTTGTAATGGTAGTTTTGTGAAGTGTACATAGTCATTCAAGTTATAAGTAAGTAAAATGAGTTATTGTCTATACAGGTATTGTGTATGTTAATCGATTATTTGTAAAATTATAAGTTAACAATTTGGTGGTAAAAACACAATACTTTGAGTGGTGGATGATTAAATTAAGTCACCTAGATGCAAGATGATCCCTATAAAATTCAATCTAAATGAAAATGATCTAAATGTATGAATAAATGGCTTTAGAAAAAAAAACAATCAACTTAAAATAGGCTACGATAATTATATAAATCAACTCAATTCATTTTCATCATGCTTAACAGTGTTCGAAAAATATTTCATGGCAACTTGATCTTTCATGAGTTTGGAAACCAAATTATGTTCTCTTGGAATCTTGTACCTAATGACATATGCATTTTACTGATCATATTAAACTAAGGGCTTCTTAGCATTTATGTGAGGCAATAGAGATATTTACATTTGAAACAGTTTAATCACATAAACCTAAAAACTATGCAAGATAATAGAGCTAACTAAAGATATTATGAACCTCTAATTTAATCAGGTTTAATGATAAAAATTGAGCATTTTACCTTTTTATTATGTGTCTGCTGGGCGTCAGCTAGTTAGGATCACTCAGTTAATCTGAATGCATCCAATCACATATGAATGAAATACATCTTGATTTTAATTGAAAACATGATCGACTAAGGCAGAAACACATTAAACATGAATCAAACAAATATTATTGTCAAACCCCTCGCCCGAATCCAATTCCGAGACAGGGTTCGAGCTGCTACCAGACTTAACTCAAGCATACGCATATAAATGAGACCATAAAATTTCTGTTAACTTGAAACTTTTCGTTAACATGCTTTATGTCCCTTGAGCAGACTTACGAGGCCCAAAACATTCATTAGAAATGGTTTGGAGCTAAACCAAGAACGTTTGATAAACTTTGGGCACCTTGGAAAATTTCTTTTAACTTGATGTGTCACACGCTCGTGTGACTTGGGACACGCCCGTGCAATCACCCAGTGTCCAAGACTTGAGCATTCTGTTAAATTCACACGGCCAAGACACACGCCTGTGTGTCTAGCCCATGTGTCTAGCCCGTGCTCATTTAACAGACTTACCATTTTAGATGCAGGGTCACACGACCATGCCACAAGCCTACAGGTGTGGCCCGTGTGTCACACACGGCCTAGGCACACGCCCGTGTACCCAACCCTGTAGAACCTATTAGGCTATTTTCCAAGCCTATGGTCACCCCCTTTTAACACTTATACTTAATGAATATTAAAAACAAAGTAAAATATAATTATGTGCTCATAAATAATCTTTGCAAAAACTCATTGCATGGAAACCTCATATCATTTGTTTCATACATGCTAGGTTATTTACCATCCTATATTTATGTGTTGTCATACCACTTTAATACATTCAAGATTGGCTCGTTCTTATGACTCATTGCCAAATGGAATTCAACCATCACACATGATTATAAACTTGCATGGAAATTTTGTAGGTCATAGCCTACTTCAAAACAAGCCGATCTCTATGGCCATAAACAAAAAGATAGATATATCTTTGCAAGCCTTCATTTGGCAAGTCAAATGACACATATAAAAAAATACTCAAAAGACCTATACATGCCATTGAACAATTTAAAAATGTCTTTATACCAAAACTGGTCTATTTGATAGTATGCTGACTCTCCAACCATCTTCCAATCTTTACAAGTCCTCGAGCTCTGTGAGAGACAGGGAAAAGAGAGGGGTAAGTATTTTCATGCTTAGTAAGCTTGAATGACCGGAAAGTAAACTTACAAAGTAATTAGCATACAATCAAATTTGGAAATAAATTCAATGAGCATAGGATGGCTTCCCTATCACTTACACTCAATTAATGAGTTAGTCACATAACAATGCACTATGAAAGTTATCTTAGATGAGCTCATCATTCAACATCTCATTTGTATATATATGTCACATTAATCTCGTTGAGTTTCTAGGAAATCTCGATGGAATATCCATTTACCAACAATCCGTACAATGATCATTTCAGATATGCACTCCCGCGAACCTCACATCTTATGGCGGGATTACTAGTCCAGGCTAAATCCCCCATTTTATGAACTCATAAGGTGATGTCGGGATTACCAGTTTAGGCTAAATCCCTTATAACGACAAACACCTTTACTGAGCTCGGATCTGAATTACCAGTCCAGGCTAAATTCAGATCCTAATCGGATTCCCCGTCTGGGCTAGATCCTTTTATAAATGAGATCAACAAATTACTCGTCTGGGCTAAATCCTTACTGCAACACATGCAGACCTCATTACACATGTCAATCATGGTTTATCCATTGAATTCCCTTTTTAACCTCAACTGAGACATTTATCACAGTTCATACTTAAACATGCATTTCGTAGAATTTCATGTTACTAATAAATGCAATCATAAATCATATAATTCGGCACATTGAGTGTTTACTCTATCTCTAACTTGGAACTCAATTTCCTTTCTTTTCAGATCAGCATATGACTTTTTCCTATCCGATGCCGCTTTTAGACAATTTTGTATCACTTTAACTTTCTCTTCAGTTTCTTTAATCAGATCAACTCCATGAATCTGACTTTCCTTAAGTTTTGTCCAGTACAATGGAGTTCGGCACTTCCTGTCATACAAGGCCTCATAAGGTGCCATCTTCAAACTCATCTGAAAACTGTTGTTGTAGGCGAATTCTACTAGTGACAAATATTTTTCCAAGCTACCCTGAAATTCAAAGATGCTACATCGCAACATATCCTCAAGAATCTGAATCATCCGCTCAAACTGACCATCTGTCTGAGGGTGAAAAGCTATACTAAAACTTAACTTTCTACCCAAGGCTTCTTGTAATTTCTTCCATAATCTCGAAGTGAACCTCGGGTCTCTGTCGAAAATAATCGAGAGTGGTACCCCATGCAATCTTACAATATCAGAAGTGTACAAGTCGGCCAATCTATTGAGGGAGTAATCTGTCCTCACTGGAATAAAATGAGCCGACTTCGTTTACTTATCTATTACGACCCATACGGCATCTTTCTTCTTCGAAGTCAATGGAAATCCTATCACAAAATCCATAGTAACTCTATCCCACTTCCATTTGGGGACCATTACAGGTTGTATCGAACTTGAAGGCACTTGATGTTCAGCTTTAACTTACTAACATACTAGGCATTTCAACACAAATTCAGAAATATCTCTTTTCATGCCGTTCCACCAGTACATTTTCTTCAAATCGTTGTACATCTTGGTACTTCCCAGGTGAATTGAAAAATGTCTGTTATGTCCTTTTTGCAAAATTTTTCAAATAAGTTCATTGTTTTTGGGTACACAAACCCTATCTCTGAACATCAAACATCCATCAGAACCAATCTAAAAATCCGATTCAATACTTGACTCACATTGAGTTCTTTTAGCTTGCAAGCCATCATCATTAGTTTGAGCATCATAGATTTCTTGAAGGAATGTCGGCCTAGCCTCTATCTCAACCAAGACTGAACCATCATCAAGCAATACCAAACGAGCATCCACGGCCCTTAATGCAAACAGCGATTTTCTGCTCAACGCGTCAGCGACCACATTCGCCTTTCTCGGGTGATAGTCAATAATCGGTTCGTAATCCTTCATTAACTCTAGCCACCTCTACTGCCTCAAATTTAATTCTTTTTGAGTTATCAAATACTTCAAACTCTTTTGGCCAGTGAATATGCGGCAAGTCTCACCATATAAATAATGCCTCCAAATTTACAAAGAAAAAACGATGGCGGCAAGTTCTACGTCGTGTGTAGGATAGTTCTTCTCATGCGGCTTCAACTGTTATGAAGCATAGGCTATTACCTTAACATCTTGCATAAGTACACAACCCAGTCCATTTGAGGATGCATCACTGTAGACTAAAAATTCTTTTCTCGACTCAAGCAATACTAAAACAGGAGCTTCAGTTAACAGTGTCTTTAACTTCTCAAAACTTCGTTGACACTTTTCCGTCCATTCAAACGTAACGTTTTTCTGTAACAATCTCATCATTGGAGTTGCTATCATGGAGAATTCTTTCACAAATCTTCGATAGTAACTGACTAAGCCCAAAAAGCTTCTAACCTCGGTTACATTCTTAGGTGTTTTCCATTCGACGATAGCAGAAATCTTACTTGGATCGACTCAGATGCCTTCACCCGAAACAATATGACCCAAAAATCCAACTTCCTGAAGCCAAAAATCACTCTTGCTGTAATACCCCAAAAATTTTTTACAGTAAAATATTATCCGTGATATAGTAAAATAAGGAAATAAAGTGACAAAAAGGGAAATTTTGAGTTATGTCAATATTGGGAAGAATATTATGATATATTAATTCAAGAAAGGACTAAATTGCAAAGATGAGAAAAGTATTGTTGCACAAGCGTAAATACTCAAAATTTAAGGGGTTGAAGTGTAAATATAAAAAAGTTGCAGGACTAATGGTGCAAATATTTTAAGGGTGGAATGATCTAGAAACCAAGAAAGATTGATGAATTAGAACCAAATTGAATAGGTGAAAAATTATGAGGGACTAAATCACAATTTTACCAAATTAAGTGATGACTCAATGATGAAATTCTAAAAGATCATGAAGGGCAAAATGGTCAATTAGTAAGAGAGAGAATTCTAGAATGTAATGATTATGTTGATGATATTTTAAATTAATTAATTAGATAAATATTATTTTATTAATATTTTTATGAGATATTTATTATTATTATATTATTTATTTAGTATAAAAGGAAGGAAAGATGAAGAATTATCATCATCTTTCCTTTCCCATGCAACCCAACGTAAGAGAAGAAGAAGAAAATAAGTTTTCTTTCTTTACAATTTAGTCCTTTCACCAAAAATTCATTATTTTCACCTAAAAATTGAAAGAATTTCCATAGTCATCAAGAGAGAAAGGTAGCAAGGAGATGATCGAGAGCAAGAATATCAAGTTGGATTCAAATATAGCAAGAAGATGATGGGGAGCAAGAATATCAAGTTGGATTCAAGAAATAGAAACTGGAGGAGAGAGAAAAATCAAGTTAAAGATTGAAGTCAATAAGAAAAGGTAAGAACATCAAGATTTCAATATATTTTTAAGTTTAATATTGTTGAAAAAGCATGGAATTGATGTTGATTTAGAGTTTTATTATATATGGTATTATGTTCTTGTCATGTTAGTGAAGAGAAAATAAGAGAAAGTGATGAGAAATAGTGTAGAAAAAGAAAATAAGGGTGTTATAAACATGGTAATTAATATCTTGCACTAAAACAGTTCTGGACAGCAGCAATAGTCTATCTTTGAAAAATCACCAAAAATTGTATAAATCAAATTATAGGATTAATAGAATATGAAATTAAATATTATTGGGTCTAGTTTCTTATAGAAGAAATTATGTAAGCAATGGAATTGTAAATCATGAGATATAATAAATTTTGTGAGACAAGGTCAGAATGATTTCGGGTTTCCCTCTTCTAACTTTGAAAAATCATAAAAAATGGAGAAACATAATTATGGGATTAAATTTATATTTTTAGAATCTTTAATGAGTATATGTTCAAGAGAAATAAATTGAAACATCATTCGATTTATGTACGATGAGATAATTAATTTTTGGTAAAGAAGGGTCACAACTGTTAGACAGTAGAACAGGGGTAACTTTAAAGAATAAACTCTACTTATTGACTAAACCAAAAATTTTTTAAATTTTATGGTAAGAATATATATGAGTCTAGTTTCAGGGAAAATTAGCTAATCTTAATTTAGAGTTCTAGAGCTCCAGATATAAATAATTTAGTGACTATGACACAGATGGACAGCTTGAATATTCATAAAAGTAAATAATAAAGATTATAGATAATGTTACTTACAAATGTGTTATATACATTAAGGATGTGGAATGGAGAAGAGGAGAAGAAAAATATATATGAATATTCAGCTAGCATGGCTAATTTGCATGTTTTAGGCTTAAGGACTAAATTGAATAAAAGTAAAACTTTAGGGGGCAATTTTGTAAAAATGTTAAAATGACCAAATTGAAGGGAATTAATTGTTTTATTATCTAAATTAATAAATTGAATGAAATTGTCAATTTAAGATCGGGTGAAAATTGGGAAAATGGTAAATTACCAAAATGTCCCTGAATCTTGATATTTCTGCAATTTCGCTAGGTAAGTTCGTATAACTTGAATTATATTCTTAAATGCTTGAAATGTATGTTTTTGATATGAATATGATTTGAATGTTCATTGTATGAAAATTGATGAAACATTAACATATTTGATAAAAGGGGGAAGAAATCTCGGTTGAATGAAAGGAAAATTCGATGGATCTCCGAAAAGGAATTAATGGTAAAAAGGATCTAGCCCGGACGGGTGATCCTATCCTGATATAGCCCTCCCGAATCAGGGTCTAAATTTAGCCTGGACTGGTAATTCAGATCCAAGCTCATTAGAGTAATTGTCGTTGCAGGGGATTTAGCCTGGACTGGTAATCCTGACAATACTCTATGAGTTTACATTACAGGGGATTTAGCTTGGACTGGTAATCCCAGTATAAGGATGAGGTTCGCGGGAGTGTGCTCTCTGATATTAAATGTGTAAGTCCATGGTTGAAAGATACCATGGCAACCTGATATGAAATGTGTAAGACCATTTAGCCCGGACGGGTAATCCGAATTAGGGTCTAAATTTAGCCTGGACTGGTAATTCAGATCCAAGCTCATTAGAGTAATTGTCGTTGCAAGGGATTTAGCCTGGACTGGTAATCCCGACAATACTCTATGAGTTTATATTACAGGGGATTTAGCCTGGACTGGTAATCCCACTATAAGGATGAGGTTCGCGGGAGTGTGTTCTCTGATATGAAATGTGTAACACCATGGTTGAAAGATACCATGGCAACCTGATATGAAATGTGTAAGACCATGGTTGAAAGATACCATGGTAACCTGATATGAAATGAATAAGACCATGGTTGAAAGATACCATGGCAACATGACAGGAAATGAATAAGACCATGGTTGAAAGATACCTTGGCAGCGTGACATGAAATGAATAAGACCATGGTTAAAAGATACCATGGCAACATGACAGAAAATGAGTAAGACCATAGTTGAAAGACACTATGGCATCATGTCAAAGATAAATAAGACCGTGGATGGGAGACGCAAAGAAATCTATTAAACAATTGATATTCAGGTAATATGTATTAGATGACGAATGGTTATATGAAATGGTTGTGTGAAATGTTTACAAGAACTGGTCATATGGAATTATATGTACAAAATAGTTGTATGAAATAATTATGAAGATAGACAAATGAAATAAGAATAAGTACATGGAATATAATTTATGTTAAGTTTGATATAAACTTTACCGGAATAAATATGAATAAAATATATGGAAATGATAGAGCATGAAATATTGATATAATGAAATGATTGATATATACTTATGAAGAAACGGTAAGAGAATGATATGTTTCATGACATGTACATATGATTATCTTTGATATGTTGATACAAGGAAATTATGTAAGTAAAGACAATTATTAAACTCAGGTGTGACATGTCGAGAAAATAAGTATATCAATGTTGAATTTATATGAAATATGTGCAAGTATACTAACAATGACGTTGTTTGACGCTTAGACAAGTGCCAAGCTATTGATTGAATGGTAACATGTTTAATTATAAGAAGCATTGAAATGGTAAGTACTTAGATAAAAATAAAATTTAAGATTTTGCAATTTTTTTTATGACCTCGATTTAATTTCGGTTGGTTTTTAATGTATGTTTGGGGCTTCGAGGGCCTAATAGAGATACGTTATGATTATTTTCAAAATATGAATAATAAATGACTCAGAATTTTCTAAAAATATTTAGTAAACTCCGGTAATGCCTCGTACCAATTCCGGCAATGGATACGGGTAGGGGGTGTTACACTTGCTAAACTTAGCATACAGTAGTTTTCTCGCAAAGTCTGCAACACAATTCTCAAGTGCTTTGCATGTTCTGACTCATCTTTGGAATAAATCAAGATGTCGTCAATTAACACAATGAAAAACTTATGCAAATATGGCCTGCAGATCCTGTTCATTAGATCCATGAATATGGTCGGTGCATTCGTTACCCAAAACGGCATGACAAGAAATTCATAATGACCGTACCTCGTTCTGAAAGCTATCTTAGGTGCATCCGATTCTTTAACTCACAGCTGATAATAGCCATGCCTCAAGTCTATCTTGGAGAACACAGTGGCTCCTCTCAACTGGTCAAACAAATCATCAATCTTTGGCAAAGGATACTTATTCTTGATAGTTACCTTGTTTAGTTGCTGGTAATCTATAACCATATTTCTTCTGAACAAATAGTACAAGAGCACCCCAAGGTGATGATACATGATATTCGTGACAGGTTTTAAATATTTACAATGAATCATTCTTGAAACTAACTATTATCATGATGAAGGCAAGTGTACCTATCGAATAGTAGTATAGTTTTAGCAAGACCGGATTGTCGAACCCAAAGGAACTAAAAGTACTAGTAATGATTGTCTTTTTATTATCTAGCCTAAAAATAATGGGGTTTGTTTTAACTAACTAATTAACTAAACTAATAAATCATAGAAAATAGAATTCGGGAATTACTTATGGAAAACTCGATTGATTGAGACAATACCTAAGGAAAAATCCACCTAGACTTCACTTGTTATTTGACTCTAAATCGGACAATTTATTCATTTGACTTGATCCATAGAAATCCCTAAGTTATATTATTATCTATCTCGGGACTAACAACGTCTAACCCTAGGTTGAATAATTGAAATCTCTTTCTAATTAACTCCCTAGGGTTGCATTAACTCGATCTATGGATCCCCTTATTAGGTTTCACCCTAATCCAGCAAAATCTTGTCACCCTATCTTTAGGAGTGCAACCAACTCCGCTTAATTATGAAAAATGTACTCTTAGACAGGGTCTATTCCTCCTATGAATTAGAGCTTAACCTTAATCAATATCCTAGAATATAAAAACAAGAATTAAGAACACATAATCAAGAACAAGTCAAATATTTATCATACAATTTAGATAATAATAACAAGATCTGTCTTAGGTTTCATTCCCCTTAGGTATTTAGGGGTTTTAGTTCATAACTAAAAAGGTAAACATATTAGAAGAATAATGAATACAAAACATAAAGAAAAACCCAAAACTCCTGAAGGGAAATAGAGGGGAGATCTTCAGTCTTGATGATGAATCTAGCTTCTGAGATGGATCAATCGGCTTTCCTTCAGCAGTTCCCTGCTTCTCTCTTTGTGTGTCCCCTTTTTCCTCCTCCTCTAGGATGCATTTGTAGGCTTTGGAATGCCTAAGAACCCTCAAAATTAGCCTTTTTTGAATTGGACTCAATTTGGGCTCGACAGGGACATGCCAGTGTGACACGCCCGTGTGCGATTGCTCAAGGTCGTGGTCAAGCCTGTTAAATAGGCACGGGCGTGTGGTCCACCCATGTGAGTCGTGCTTCGAATCTGCCAAATTGACACAGCCATGTGGTCTGCCCGTGTGAGGAGGTCTAGGCCGTGTTGATTTCGTACGTTGGCCCATTTTCTTCGTTTTTGTCTCGTTTCTCGTCCCTTTAACTCTCCTATGCTCACCTAAGTATAAAACGTGAAATTAAGGCATTAGAAGCATCAAATTCACCAATTTTGAGAAAAAATCATCCATAAAATGTGCTAAGAATGGGATAGAAATATGTATAAATTACGGTTTATCAAATACCCCCACACTTAAGCATTTGCTTGTCCTCAAGCAAAATCCTCAACTCATAATCAAAATAAATTCTTCTCAACTTTTAATTTCTATCGATAATATCTCAAAATAATCCATAGGTAATCATACGTTGAAAGTTTAACTGAAAGAACATCAAAGTTTCAAACATTCCAAGTTGAGTATTTTATCAAGAAAACATAGGTGTCTCCCCTCGTCTAAGTAATTACCTTTGATTCAAAATGTCACAGAGTTTCACATCCTCACTAAAGATTCACTCAAATCACTCGAGGTGTTTAAGGACAATAAATTAAGCACTCAATATTCAATAATAAAAAGTCATTACCATAGGCTTGCATGAAAATCAAATCTCCACCACTATAAATTGAGATGAAACATCAATCAAAAGTTCTTTAGAGGGTTGTAACATGGCTTGGTTAGAGGGTATGGTCACAAGCTGAAAGAAAGTGTTAGAATCGAGATTGATTTGAAAAATTGCCTAGCTAGAAAAATGGCTAGTCATTAATTGCGTACAACAGAGCTTTTTCTCAGAATATGGAATTTAATTCTTTAGCTCAGAAGATCACTACTACTAAAATGTATACATGTGTATATATATATTTTAGGAACAAGTCAAATTACAAAATAGAATAAAATATAGCTAAGCAACTATTCCAACTCAAATCTCGACAAAAATAGGGATCAAACTAATTTAGGGGATGTCAACAATAATGAGTTATGGGTTAATATTAAGGGTACATCAAGGAATGGGTTGTGAGGCTCAAGGGGGTCCACTAAGGGTTAATTGTGAAGGTAGGCTTTTATGGAGTGAGTGGGTTAAACCTAAGTTCCTTTCTCATTTTGACATATCAAATCAAATGGTGTGGTCTTGACATGCATAATCAACCAAGTTCTAGAATAACAATTCAATACTGACGCACTCATAATGAAAGTGAGCATGAAAGAATTAATAGATGCTCTTGAAGGCTCAAGATCTCACAAAAATTATGACTTTTTAATGTTTAAACTTGTGAATTCCAACTCAAAATAATACCTAAACTTGGGGGAACAACCTAAAAGCTTTTTAATTCTTTAGAAATCAACTTAACATGCTTGATTCCCTAATGTCTTAAAGTTTAAACAATCAATGCATAAATGCCTATGTTTTAATTCAAGATATATCAATAAACATTATAGACTAATTGGAATTCATTCTAATAATATGAGAAAATCGCATGAGAATAAAAAAAAATTCAGGGATTTTTCTGATATAAAAATGAATACCCCCACACTTAAGATGTACATTTCCCTCAATGTACAAAGATAGATATAGAGAAAATAATATAAATATAATATAGGGAGAGAAGTGAAACTTCCTGAGTGATGAATGAATTTCCTTGAACTGGAGTTTTGGAGAATAATCGACGTGAGGGTGGAGGAGGATACTCCGGCAGTGGTAGAGGTTCATTAGTCCATAAGTCCTGTGCCAATAGAATATTATATCTGAAGTTGGTTATGGTCGTGGTCGAGCAGGATATGGCAGTCATGGAGAACCTTTCCCAATGGAGTTTCGAGTCCCTGAGTAATAGTGAGCTTTGGAGCTCTTTATAACTGTGATAGAATCAGGAAATCTTTTAGAAAATATATAAGGAAGAATAATTACTCGATAGGAAATAGCCAAAATTCAAAATTGTTAAATAAAAATTATAAAACCTAATAAAAATAAGCTTAAAGAAAAATAAAAGGTGTCCTAAAGTAGAATAAAAGTAAAAACATAAAATAATAAACAAAAGTTTTTAAACATCTTCATCCCTAGATGGTTCACGAGGTGGGGTGGCGATGAGATGTGGAACTGCTAACAAATTTAGTGTAGTGTAGCATCAATGTGATAGAAGCACTGAAAACATTGTTGCTCGAATCGAGTTAGATGGTCAGAGATGTCAGCGTATGAAGCCGCCGCATGAATTGGACGAGAGGGTGGTGGTGGCTGAGACGGTGGGTCCTCGTGACGTGGAGGGACATCATCAGTAATGTCCTCGAGGGCCTCCTCCTCCGTGGATTGGGAGAGACGGTACTGAGGAGGGAAAGTGCCACGTCGTTTCTCGATCATCCTCATACTTAGCATGCTCGAGATGCCCTGTAGGGACATCCGGCCATGAGAGTGAGGGAGAATGATTGGGCTACTGTAACACCCCTTACCCGTACCCGAGGCCGAGATAAGGTACGAGGTGTTACCAGACAAATATACAAACATTAAACTAAAATACGGGCCATAAAATTTCATTCATATTTCAAAACGTTCATTCACTTACACATAGTCCCTTATTTGAGTCTACGAAGCCCAAAACATACTTTAGAAAGGGTTCGGGACTAAATCGAGAACTTACAAAAATCTTGGAAATTTCATGCTTTAAGGCTCCACACGTCCGTTTCCCAAAGTCGTGTTCCATACACGGCTGAGACACATGGTCGTGTCTCTGCCTGTGTGGAATATACCTAGGCTATTTTCCAAGCTTTGGTCAACCTTAATCTCTTACACACTTATACAAAATCAAAAGCATATAACATGGTATTCATTTATGATTAAATATTCTCAATTAAACCACAAACATAACATTTGTATATCATCATACATGTGTCTCTCATACTCATTTTACCTTGTTTATTATAGTACCACTTATACATTTATACCAAGACTATCATCTTACCAAATATCTTCAGCTTAATCATCAAGTATTCATATTTAAAACTAGATCATAGCTTTATAAAATATCACAATTCAGATGCGCAAATAACATGTTTGCCTAAAACATTTTAATTCAACTCCATACCCTACAAGCATTACATTGAGACTAGTCATATATATATACATGTCATAATACATATCATTCTCTTTCTGTTTTCTTATAAACACATATCATTTATTTCATTATATCAATATTTCATATACCATAGTTTCCATGTATTCCACATATATTTATTTTCCTCCTCCTCCTCTCCATTCCACATCCTTAATGTATATAGCATTCTTGTACGTACGATTTCATAATTTACTAATAAATGCTCACATCAAACTGTCCACAAGAGTCATAGTCACTTACTTATTTATAATTCGAGCTACAAAACTCCAAATTAAGATCCGTAAATTTCCCCTGAAATTAGATTTACATATCTTTCCACCATAAAATTTTAATACTTTTTGGTTTAGCCAATTAGTACAGTTTATTCATTAAAATTTCTCCTGTTTCACATTCTGACAGTTCTGACCTCTCTTCACTAAAAATTAATTATCTCACAGTACAGAACTCGGATAATGTTCTTGTTAATTTATCATGAAAATAGACTCATTAGGGATTTTAAAAATAAAAGTTTAAGCCTCTAATTATTTTTATCCAATTTTTGTGATTTTCCAAAGTCAGAACAGGGGATCACGTAATCATTCTGAACCAGTCTCACAAAAACATAAATATCTCAAAATATAGAACTCCTTTTTTTTCTCTGTTTCTTTTATATGAAAATAGACTCATTAATATTTAATTTGATATCTTATTAAGTCTCTGATTCAATTTCTACTATCTTTGGTGCTTTTTCAAAATCACGTCACTGCTACTGTCCAAAACAGTTTTATTGCTAATTCACTCTTTCACACTTTCTTTGTATTAACCTCATTTTAACATACATATCACAAATCATGTTCACCACATTTCATACATCACAAGTATTGGCCCATGATCACAAGGTCACCATAAAATCATCCTCATGTATAACCTACTTGTTTGTAACCTTACCACATCCTGGTCACTTAATGAACACACCATTCACATAACCAAGTTCCTGCACTTATTCATCACAAAACTCACAAAGCAATACATAGAGTCTCCCGTTGAACACTTCGGATCAATCCTCGATACTTGGTGGTTTCAGCACATAGCTCCACCCATCATATAGTTCGGCTCTCTTGTACACATGGTGAACACTCAGTATGACCCATGTGACCTAGCCAATTTATCTCGTAGCTCTCTTGTCTACATGGTGTCCTTCACCTGGAACCACGCATGCGACCTAGCTACATATATCTCGTAGCTCTCTTGTCTACATGGTGTACACATAGTATCACCTATGCGACCTAGCTACATCATAATGTCTTGTAGCTCTCTTGTACACATGATGTGCACTCAACACCATACATGTGACCTAGCTACATACTATCTGTATCATCCAATCTTTCTGAAGGTTCAGCCGGGATTTCTCTCTCTTTTACAACAATTTCACCAATCAAGTAATTATCCACAAACATATTTCCAATATTATTATAAAATATCATAATAAAGTAATATTGATGTATTACTTACATATAAACTTACATCTCATTTAATATCAAGGCAATAATATTAAATTACACATTGCCTTATTAAAAATCATATGAACTTACAATTTCCCATAATATCCATAATCATAGAAATCACATTTATGTTTGATAATTCAATGCACTTCATGTACCATAGACATATTTTTAAATCAATTCATAAACTTGGCACCATAATCATTTAATTTAACATAATTCAATTAATTCACAAAATTTAACTTTCAAATTTACAGCATTATTGCTGTATTATTATCATACCAACTTACATACTTTCAACACCTCGAAAATTATAATAAATATATCAATTTTATATTGAAACATGCATAAATTAATGCTCATTATACAATGAACTTATCTCGATACTAAAACGATCATTTTACCAACTTTCCTAATTTTTGATTTTTCTCTCATTCTAGGTTCAAATCTCATTTTTCGGGATCTAAAACATCATATTTTACTTATTTAATTAATGTACTATTCAAAACAGTCCTTAACTTAAACTTTTGAAAAATTACAATTTTTCCCCTAAACTTTTGCATATTTACACTTTTTCCCCTAGGCTCGGGAATTAAAATTCATCCCTTATTCTTATGTTTTATGACATGCTGATCACTTTTGCCTTCTATGGCAACATCAAATTCTCACTCTAACATATACTTATGACTATTAGGTATTTTTATCGATTAAGCCCTTTTACTCGTTTTCACTCAAAACCGAGTAGCACAAGTTTCCTAACATAGTTTAAAACCTCATATTATATCATAAAATATAAAAATAAACACATTTCACTTATGGGTATTTTTCCAAATATGAGCCCTAACTTAAATTATTGCTAGAATAAGCTTAATCAAATTACCGGGATTCTAAAAACGTAAAGAACTTGAAAAACGGGGTTAGAACGGACTTATTATTGAGCTTGGAAAGCTTGAAAACCCAAGCCATAGTTTCCCCCATGCTAATTTCAGCCCCCATGAAAAAGATGAGTCAATTTTGGCTTTATTTTCCCTTTTTATTTCTTTTAATTACCAAATGACCAAAATGCCCTTCCTTACTAAACTTTCAAAAATTCCATCCATGTCCAATTTTTGTCCATCACTTAGAAATTGGTCAAATTTCTATTTAAGACCTCCTAATTAATATTTCAAATCAATTTCATATTAGAAACTTCTAGAATGCAAGTTTTGTAACTTATTCAATTTAGTCCCTAACTTCAAATTGAGCACTTTATGCATAGAATTTCTTCACGAAATTTTCACACAATCATGAAATCATATCATAGACCTCAAAATAATCATAAAATAATTATTCCTCTCTCGGATCTTATGGTCCCAAAACCTCTGTTCCAGCTAGACCCAATTTTGGGCTATTACAGCTACTGTGTTGAGGAGCCCGAAGTGCCGAGCCAACCGCGTCACATAGAGCCCAATGGAGATGACCCCCTTCCTATGTCACTCCGTCTGATGTTGAATGTCGAAGGCAATGAAATAAGCAAGGTCTATGACGTGCCTGTGCGACATACACCGTAGAAAGTAGGCATCGTGAGTGTTGATGATGCTAGTGCCCTCTCTCCTTCCTGTTAATGTGTGAGCCAAAATGGCATGTAAGTACCTCAGAGATGGAGGGAGAGCCGATGCCTTAGAGCTGCTAGGATTGTAGGAGGCAGCGCCGAGGGTGAGGGCGTCCCAGCACTTCGAGGGAGAGTAGTGGATGTTGCGGTGGAGAGTGTCCATGTCGTTCTCATCCCTAAACTCCTCCGTATATAGACCCAAAGTGGTTCCGAACTCCATGACGTTCAATTGGGGGAGTAGACTGCCGAGGTGAAATTAGATTATTCCTGGGTCATCAAAACGGGCCATCACGGTCTAAAGATGGAACATTGAGCAGAGTTCCATAGTGAGTTCGAGAAATGTCAGCTCGACAATCTCAAAGAAAACCCCGCAAGATTCGGTGGTGAGGAGAGTCTGAATTGCATCCGCGAGTTGGACTTGTTCTAGCGCGGCCCAGTCTATACAGTGGCCAACTTCCAAGGGTTGGGCCCGTAGAATCTGGAAAATTTCTTCTTGGGGCCCAATGGGGAACTGCAGGAAAGGGTGACGAATTTTCGCGATAGGACCCAAGGAAGATGATGCTCCCTTCCTTTTCTTCGAAGCAGGGACAGTGGCTTTCTTTCCTCGTGAAGATGACATGGTGTACCTATAATAGAAATTGAAGTAGAATGTGAATACCTTCCATGGGGCTTACATATTAACCTATACTATAATAGCCAAAGTAAATGTGCCAAATAACCCTATGAGAATAAGTAATGGAGATATCTAAAGAATGAATTTGTGTGGGGTTAATAGCATGAAACCCATAGAAACAATAACCATGAATGAATGTAGCCTAATATACTGACTAAGAAAATAAAAAACAAAATTACCAAAACAAAACTTAAAAGTATACATTTATCTACTTAACTATGAATGTGCACGTAAAATAGTCAAATGGAGCATAGAAATCATGAAATCTAGATACGAAGTTTGAGTGATAGAAAGATGAAAATAACATGAAAAGTGCAGATTACTTATGATAAATAGCATTAGAAATCAGTAAAATAAAAGAGAAAAGAGTAAACAAACGCTAGAAAGAGGAGAATGAGCGTAAAAAATGGGGTTGGAAGCAATGCACGGGCGTGTTAAGGAGGCCATGTGGACTTGTAGCAGCTAGGGTTAGGGATTTTGGGTGAGGGAGATGATGAATAGTGAAGGGTATTTATAGATTTTGGGACACACGGCCAGGAAACATGCCCATGTTCCCCAATTTTTGCCCGTGTGAATCTCGAATTTTGAATTTGGGTGCATCTGACAATTTCCCCACACCCGTGTACCTTGGGCGTGTTACTACGCACGACCATTTCTATCTTTGTTTGCTTCTCCCACACCCGTGTTGTTTTGGCAGGTTCTCCCATGGTTTTTTGGCACGGACGTGTCGCACGCCCGTGTTAATTTGAAAAGGTTAGCCACGATTTCAAGGCACAAGCGTGTCGCACGCCCATGGTGTTTTGGCAGGTTCGCCCACGGCCATGTCGCACGATCGTGGCGATTTATCATGGCTAGTGCTGGGGAAAATCTTTTCCCTGTTTCCACACAGTCCTAAGCACGCCCGTGTTCTTGGCCATGTCTGTGTGGTAAACCTGTATTCAAGTGTCGGTTAGTATGTTAAATGTTAAAACTAAAATTTAAAGAAATTAATATTGTTAGTGCTTGGGTTGCCTCCCGAGAAGCGCTTATTTATAGTCTATACTCAACTTACCTTTCCATTGAATGGTCATGGTGGTTCGAGGAGTTTATACTCCTCATTCCTGCTGTGAATCTCATTAAAATAAGGTTTTAGGAGGGGACTGTTTACCTTAAAAGTGCTGAATTTGGGATGACTTACCTCAACTGTACCAAATGGAAAAATGCTAAGTACCGTAACAGGAATTTCTTCATTCGGTTTGGCAGTGTCAATGTGAGGATCTGCGGCATCTAATGAAACTTTATCTCCAACCTTAAGTTGATTTGGTGAGGTATTGAGCTCGTTCTGGCGTAGTTTTGGTTTATCGTGTGTTCTCAGTTTATGTGTCCACCATTCATCTAGCTCCTCGATTTGTAGCCTTCATTCTTCATGAACAGGTCCTCTACTATTGCTTGAAAATGGCTCATGTACTTCCCTCAAACTCATTTCCTACAAAGTAGGTTGCACCATATTGTCAGTTTTAGTAGAATGGTTTAGACAATCACCTTCAATTTTTGATGTGTTGCCGAAATCGCGAGCTTGAAGGTTGATTGTTTTGTCTCCCACACGAAGTGTGAGCTCACCTGTGCCAACATCAATAATTGTTCTAGCAGTTGCTAAAAAGGGTCTTCCTAAAATCAAAGGGGTGTTGCTATCTTCCTCTATGTCTAGAACAACGAAGTCAACGGGAAATATAAATTTATCGATTTTAACTAGCACATCTTCAATAATACCCCTAGGAAATCTTATAGTTTTATATGTTAATTGAATGCTCATCCTAGTCTGTTTGGATTTCCCAAGACCTAGTTGTTTAAACATTTTGTAAGGCATGACGTTAATACTAGCCCCTCAATCAACTAATGCATTATTAACATCTAAACTACCAATTAAGCAAGGAATTGTAAAACTCCCTGGATCTTGCAATGTTTTGGGTAGTTTGTTCTGTAGAATAACTGAGCAAACTGTATTTAGCTTCACATGTGAAGCCTCATCCAACTTTTGCTTATTTGATAAAAGCTCTTTTAAAAATTTCATTATGTTTGGCATCTGCTATAGAGCTTTAATAAACGGTAAGTTAATATGTAATTTTTTTAAGAGTTTAAGGAATTTACCAAATTGTTCATCTGAGGGTCTTTCCTTGTCGTATTAGGGTATGGCACACGAGGTTTGTACTCTATACTTACTGATTTCTGCTTATTGTGGTCTACCTCACCTTTACCTTTGATTATCTCATTTTCTTGTCTTGGTTTTGGTTCAAGTGTGACTAACCCTTCCTCATCTTGACTAGTAATCGCGTTGAGTGGGTTAGATTCTATATTGCTTGGCAAGCTACCTTGTGGTCATTCAGAAATCAACTTGGCAAGCTATCCAATCTGAGTTTCGAGCCCTTGGATCGATGCTTGTTGATTTTTGAGTGCTGTCTCAGTATTCTGAAAATGAGTTTCTGACATCGAGATGAATTTGGTTAGCATCTCCTCAAGGTTCAGCTTCTTTTCTTGCTAGTAAGGTGGTTGTTGAAAGCCCGGAGGATGTTATGGCCTTTGATTTCCTTGACCACCCTACGAGAAATTGGGATGGTTCCTCCAACTTGCATTATAAGTGTTACTATATGGGTTATTTTGGGATCTAGAGTTATTGTTACCCATATATTGGACTTGTTCCTCCTCGATGCTAGGGTTGAAGGGTTGATACTTTGTGCATGCTCCTCCTTCATTCGAATCTCACCTTATCAATGGATGTACCTGAGTAGAACAACACAAACTGTCAATCTTTTTATTTAAGAGTTCTAATTGGTTAGATAGTATAGTAACCACGTCGAGGTTGAAAACACTGGCTGCTTTCATCGGCTTTGCTCTCATAACTTGTCACTGATAGTTATTCAATGACATCTCCTCAATAAATTCGTAAGCCGCCTCAGGTGTTTTATTATTGATAGTTCCTCCAGCGGCTACATCAATCATCTGTTGAGTTGAAGGATTAAGACCATTATGAAACGTTTGAACCTGTAGCCAAAGCGGTAACCCATGGTGAGGGCACCTTCTCAAAAGGTCCTTGTATCTCTCCCATGCATCGTAGAGTGTTTCTAAATCCATCTGCACAAAAGAAGAGATATCATTATGTAATTTGGTTGTTTTAGCCGGTGGAAAATATTTTAATAAAAAATTTTCGGTCATTTGTTCCCACGTAGTGATTGACCCTCGTGGTAACGAATTCAACCCTTGTTTAGCCTTATTTCGTAATGAAAAGGGAAACAACCGAAGGCGAATTGTGCCATTAGAAATGCCATTAATTTTGAAGGTATCGAAATTTTCCAAGTGAGCGTTGGGATCCTCGTCCTGCAAACCATCAGACTGAACAAACTGTTGTATCATTTGAATTGTGTTAGGTTTTAGTTCAAAATTATTTGCAGCAATAGCAGGTCTAACTATACTTGACTCAGTTCCTGTTAAATTAGGTTGAGCATAATCATACATAGTGTGCGGAGCAGGATTTTGATTAACAACAATTGCAGGAGGTAGCGAATTTTCTTGGTTTTCAGCCATCTCCTCAGTTGTGGTTTGAATATCGTCCTCTTGCTCGTTCTCTGTGTATCTTAAGCTTCGCCTTATTTCTTTTTGGTTTCTGCGAATTGTGTGATCGATCTCACTGTCAAAAAGTAATGGTCTTGACGGGTTTTTTCTAGTCATAAGCTATAAGAACCTGTTATAAAAAGCGAAAAAAAGAATTAGTAATAAAAATTAAAATAAAATTTAAATTGCAGTAAAAGTAAATGGCTAAAGTCATAAAAATTGAGTGTTCCTAATATCTTAGTTCCCCAAAAACGGCGCCAAAAACTTGATGCGTGATATTTGTGACAGGTTTTAAATATTTATAATGAATCATTCTTGAAACTAACTATTAGCACGATGAAGGCAAGTGTACCTATCAAATAGTAGTATAGTTTTAGCAAGACCGGATTGTCGAACCCAAAGGAACTAAAAGTACTAGTAATGATTGTCTTTTTATTATCTAGCCTAAGAATAATTGGGTTTGTTTTAACTAACTAATTAACTAAACTAAGAAAGCACAGAACATAGAATTGGGTAATTACTTTTGGAAAAATCGATTGATTGAGACAATACCTAAGGAAAAATCCACCTAGACTTCACTTGTTATTTGACTCTAAATCGAATGATATATTCATTTGACTTGATCTGTAGAAATCCCTAAGCTATATTATTATCTCTCTCAAGACTAACAACATCTAACCCTAGGTTGAATAATTGAAATCACTTTCTAATTAACTCCTTAGTGTTTTATTAACTCGATCTATGGATCCCCTTATTAGGTTTCACCCTAATTCAACAAAATCTTGTCACCCTATCTCTAGGCGCGCAACCAGCTCTGCTTAATTATGAAAAATGTACTCTTAGACAGGGTCTATTCCTCCTTTGAATAAGAGCTTAACTTGAATCAATATTCTAGAATATCAAAACAAGAATTAAGAACACATAATTAAGAACAAGTCAAATATTTATCATACAATTCAAATAATAATAACAAGATTTGTCTTAGGTTTCATTCCCCTTAGGTATTTAGGGGTTTTAGTTCATAACTAAAAAGGTAAATATCTCAGAAGAATAATGAATACAAAACATAAAGAAAAACCCAAAACTCTTGAAGGAAAATTGAGGGGAGATCTTCAGTCTTGATGATGAATCCGGCTTCTGAGATGGATTAATCAACTTTCCTTCAGTAGTTCCCTGCTTCCCTCTCTGTGTGTCCCCTTTTTCCTCCTCCTCTAGGGTGTATTTATAGGCTTTGGAATGCCTGAGAACCCTCAAAATTAGCCTTTTCTAAATTGGACTCAATTTGGGCTCGACAAGGACACGCCCGTGTGACACGCCCATGTGCGAATGCTTAAGGCCGTGGTCAAGCCTGTTAAATAGGCACGGGCGTGTGGTCCACCCGTGTGAGTCGTGCTACAATTCTGCCAAATTGACACAGCTGTGTGGTCTGCCCGTGTGAGGAGGTCCAGGCCGTGTTGATTTCGTACGTTGGCCCAGTTTCTCTATTTTTGGCCCGTTTCTCGTTCCTTTCACTTTCCTATGCTCACCTAAGTATAAAACATGAAATTAAGGCATTAAGAGCATCGAATTCACTAATTTTAAGGAAAAATCATTCATAAAATGTGCTAAGAATGGGATAGAAATATGTATAAATTATGGTTTATCAGGTGAAAAACTCAGTCTTGCAAATCCTTTATCCGTCAGCTCTGGCAACTGTACTTTTAACTCCTTCAGTTCAGTTGGTGCCATTCTGTATGGAACAATAGAAATGGGAGTTTTTCCTTGCACCAACTCAATACCAAACTCTATCTCCTTTTTAGAAAGTAATACGGGTAATTCTTCCGGAAACACTTTTAGATACTCACATACTATCGGCACAGACTCAATCTTCAACTCTGTTTCCTTAGTGTTCAATACAAATGCAAGATAGGCTTCATATCCTTTCATCATATATCTCTGAGCAACCATTGTCGTGATTACAACCGGCGACAAACCCAATTCTCTTGAATAGACTCGAAGCATCCCGCCATCCAGGCATTTCAATTTAATATACTTACTACCACAATTTACAATTACATCATGAAGGGCTAACCAATCCATAGCAAGTATTACATCAAATTCATCAAATGGTAACAACATAAGATTAGCCAGAAAACAATGACCCTGAATCATCAAAGGACAATTCTTACAGACTTTATCAACCAGGACTGATTTGCCTAGTGGGTTCGACACTCTAATGATAAATTTCGTAGGTTCAACGGGTATGTTCATACTAGACACCAATCTTATGCAAATATATGAATGTGTCGACCCCGGGTCAATTAAAGCAATAACACTTGTATTAAAAAGAGAAAAAGTACCCGTGATAACATCAGGAGCGAAGGCATTCTCCCAAACACGTATCGCGTACGTTCTTGCTGGGGCTCAAACCTCTGGCTTTGCAATGTCTTTAGTCACAACTCGACTGCCACTAGCACTCCCAGGGTACCTCGGTGGTTTACCCCATGGAATGGGAGTACTCGACTTTGGGGCTACTTTCACTTCTTTCTCGATTCGCTCTGGGCAGTCCTTGAGAAGGTAGTCAAGAGATCCACATCTGAAACATGCACCGCTCTTCACTCGACATTCTCCATAGTGAAATTTGTTGCAACTCTTACACTTTGGCTTTTGATCATCTACACTCCCCACACTAGTTACCATTGGGAAGAAAGACTTCTGGCTTCGTCTTTTAGAGCTTCTCGCTCTACCCAAATTTCCTACTAATGAAATGGAGCATCCATGGTGGCTCATTGATTTCTTTGTGGGAAACGAGAGTGTTTTACCATTGGACCTCTTGCTCGTGACTCGGGCCTCTCTCTTTGCTTACTTTCTTTCGTTGTTAAGATCCTCATGCGGAAAATTCCCACATTTCCAGGATCCCAATCAACAACTTAATTTCCTCATTCAGACCTTCCTCAAAGTGTTTACACATTTCTGACTCGATTTGGACCATTCAGTTGTGTACTGACTCAGCCTCACGAATTCTTGTTCGTATTCTACTACACTCATGTTTCCTTGTTTGAGTTCTAAGAACTCCTTTCGCTTTGAGTCTAAAAATCGTTGGCTAATGTATTTCATCCTAAACTCTGCTTGGAACAAATCCCAAATGATATTTTCCTTTGGCACTACCGAGGATACAATCTTCCACCAATGATACGCAGTATCTTTCAAAAGAGACACGGCACACTTCAACCACTCTTTAAGTGTGCACGACAAATCATCTAACACCCGTGTAGTGTTCTCGAGACAAAACTCAGCTCTTTCAGCATCATCATCACTTTAGCTCTGAATTCCTCAGCCCCATACTTTCTAAGCTTATCAACAGGGGCTTTACCAATTCTTATCGGTGCCATACCTCATGGCACATCCTCATAGGTTGGTTAGGGGGCGGGGGAGGTCTTGGTATGTTGGGGCGATTCCTCAGATAATCCCTAAACCATTCATCCATCATATCAAAGAAGGAAGCTCGGGCCTCTTCCCAGCCTTCAGACATAAGCCTTCTACTACTAGATACAACTCGTTGTACGGAAGCTGGAGCATGGCTCTCGGCTCCCTCGAACTCATCTTATGCTTGATTGGATGACATTTACAGTATTCAAAACAATTTAAATAGTTAAGAGACGTCACAATATCAATATTCGAATAATGACATGTATAGTAAACCTCAATAATCTCTACGATAGTCGTAGAACTGACTAAACCGTAGCGTTGATACCACTAAATATAACACCCTCGCCTAAATCCGATGTCGGGACAGGGTTTGAGGTGCTCCCAGACTTAACTCAAGTATACGCATATAAATCTAGACCATAAAATTTCTTTTAACTTGAGACTTTTCATTGACATGCTTTATGTCCCTTGAGTAGGCTTACGAGGCCCAAAACATACATTAGAAACAGCTCAGAACTAAACCGAGAATGTTTGATAAACTTTGGGCACCTTGGAAAATTTCTTTTAACTTGATGTGTCACACGCCCATGTGACTTGAGACACGCCTGTGCAATCACCCCGTGTCCAAGACTTGATCATTCTGTTAAATTCACATGGCCAAGACACACGCCCGTGTGTCTAGCCCGTGTTCATTTAACAGACTTACCATTTTAGATGTAGGGGATACACGACCATGCCACACGCCCACAGGTGTGGCCCGTGTGTCACACACGGCCTAGGTACACGCCCGTGTACCCAACCCTATAGACCCTATTAGGATATTTTTCAAGCTTATGGTCACCCCCTTTTAACACTTATACTTAATGAATATTAGAAACAAAGTAAAACATAATTATGCACTCATAAATGATCTTTGCAAAAACTCATTGCATGGAAACCTCATATCATTGGTTTCATACATGCTACACTATTTACCATCTTGTATTTATGTGTTGTCATACCACTTTAATACATTCAAGATTGGATCATTCTTATGACTCATTTCCAATTGGAATTCAACCATCACACATGATTATAAACTTGCATGGAAATTTTGTAGGTCATAGCCTACTTCAAAACAAGCCGATCTTTATGGCCATAAACAAAAATATAGATTTATCTTTACAAGCCTTCATTTGGCAAATCAAATGACACATATAAAAAAATACTCAAAGGACCTATACATGCCATTGAACAATTTAGAAATGTCTTTATACCAAAGCTGGTCTATTTGATAGTATGCTGACTCTCTAACCATCTTCCAATCTTTATGAGTCCTCAAGCTCTGTGAGAGACAAGGAAAAGAGAGGGGTAAGCATTTTCATTCTTAGTAATCTTAAATGATCAGAAAGTAAACTTACCAAGTAATTAGCATACAATCAAATTGGGCAATAAATTCAATGAGCATAGGATGGCTTCCTATCACTTACACTCAATCAATGAGTTAGTCACATAACAATGCACTATGAAAATTATCTTAGATGAGCTCCTCATTTAACATCTCATTTGTATATATATGTCACATTAATCTCGTTGATTTTTTAGGAAATCTCAATGGAATATCCATTTACCATCAATTCGTACAATGATCGTTTTAGATATGCACTCCTGCGAACCTCACAACTTATGGCGGGATTACCAGTCCAGGCTAAATCCACCATTTTATGAACTCATAAGGTGATGTCGGGATTACCTGTCCAGGCTAAATCACTTATAATGACAAACACCTTTATTAAGCTTGGATCTGAATTACCAGTCCAAGCTAAATTAAGATCCTAATCGGATTACCCATTTGGGCTAAATCCATAATGCACACATATTCTTCGGGACGCTGACCATTCAAAGGAACATCCATCCGGGCTAGATCCTTTTATAAATGAGATCAATAGATTACCCGTCTGGGCTAAATCCTTGCTGCAACACATGCAGGACCTCATTACACATGTCAATCATGGTTTATCCATCGAATTCCCTTTTTAACCTCAACCAAGACATTTATCACAATTCATACTTAAACATGCATTTCATAGAATTTCATGTTACTAATAAACGAAATCATAAATCATATAATTAGGCACATTGAGTGTTTACTTTAAGTTATCTAAACTTACCTGGTATTCATTTCGGTGTTGTGTTTCGGTTATTCCAAAACCTTTCGTTTTCCTCGATCGACTTCTAGAATTTGTTCCTCGGGGTTAATGAGCTTGAAAAGCTTGGAAACCCTAGCTATGCTGGCTTAGGAATTTCAGCTGGACAGGGGAGAAGAATGGCTGATTTTTGCCTTCTTTTTCCCATTTTATTTCATTAGTATGCCAAATGACCAAAATGCCCTTAAGCCCTTTCTTTGAAATTTCATCCATGAAAGCCCATTTTTGTCTAAAAACTTAGAAATTAGGCAAATTTATCCCCAAGACCTTCTATTTTATAATCTAAAGCAATTTCATGCAAATTGCTTCTAGAATCCAAGTTTAGCAATTTATTCAATTTAGTCCCTAATTTTCCAATTGGGCACTTACTCAAAGAATTCCTTCATGAAACTTTAACATATGCATATTCTCATATTCTAAGCCTCGTAACAATCATAAAATAAATATTTTGATGTCAGATTTGTGGTCCTGAAACCACTATTCTGACTAGGCCCTATTTTGGGATGTTACAATTATTGAATTAACATAATCATCCTAGCTAAACAGAATTAAGCTATCATCGTTGATGTCAAGAATAATAAACATATAGCAAACATAATTAAATTAAATAACAATTTGGAAAGAGTAAACTCTAATTAAATTCAATAGCCTTTCAGATATTTCTAACTGATGTGTTCTTCCGTTCTATTCATTGCTCCTCTACTAAGGGTTCCTCAAGGTGCCCGACCAAGAGATGGTCTTGACAAGGCCTTTGCTGGCTAAAGAATGGAAAAGGAGATGAAAGGGATATTGTAATGGATTGTAATGTGTTTACACAAGTGTCGTAGTTGTTCAAGTAATAAGTAAGTAAAAATGAGTTATTGTCTCCACAGGGACTGTATAAGCCTAACCAATGTAATTGCAAAATTATAATTAACAATATGATGTAAAAAAAACTCAACAATTTTAGGATTATGATGATTAAATTAAATTAAATGCAAGGAGTGATCGCTATGCAATTTCTAACCTAAGTGCAAATTTACCTAAATGTATGAATGAGGGCTTTAGCAATAATAAAAAAAATCAACTTTAAATGAGCTAGGATAATTGTATTAATTAATTCAATTTACTTTCATCATGCTAACATGATTAGAATTATTTCCATGGCAGCTCGATCCCTTATGGGTTTGGAAACCAAATTATGTCGTCTCTGATCTTTTACTTGGTTAAATATGCATTTTACTAATCATATTAGACTAAGGGTTTCTTAGCATTTATGCAAGGTCACAGGGACATTTATGTTTGCAACAATGTAATTACATAAATATAAAAACCATACAAGATAATAGAGCTAACTAAAGATATTATGAACCTTAACTTAGTCGGTTTTAATTATCTAAATTAAGCATTGCACTTCTCAATTATGTTTCTACTAGTCGTCTTCTGGTTAGGATCCTCAGCTAATCTGAGTGCACTCAACCACATATGAATGAAATGTAGCATGATATTAATTGAAAACATAATTAACTAAGGCACAAAATATTTTACCATGAATTAAATAAATCTCATCAATTAAATATAATTATCCCAGCAATTAGGATTTAAAACTTCATAGTTGATGTCAAAAGCATAAAACTCAAAGCAAACATGTTTAAAATAAAAAACAAGATGAAAGAGTAAACTCTATTCAGTTTAGCAGCCTTTTTGATTTATTCTGACTGACTTAGTACAGCAGCCTTTCGAATCTATTCTGATTGAGGTGCTTTAGTCTACTTAGTTTAACATCCTTTCAGATCTATTATGACTGATACGCTCCTCCATTCTGATGAAAACTTCTTTTGCTAAGGGTTTAGAAGGTAGTTGATTAAGGATCACTTTTGACAAAGCTTTTGAGGCTAAAGATGGAGAGGGGATGGACGACTATGCAAGGGAAAAAGGGAGAAGGATTGAGAGAATGTAGAGAAAATGAAGAATGAGGGATGAGGGATAAGTGAGGGATGGCAAGGTATTTATAGGTCAGGAATAGGGTTTGAGTTTACTAAAAATAGTTTAAAATTACCTTCCTTCCTTCTCTAATGTAGACAGCAATGTATGAAGGAAAAGGGATAACCAAGTTTTCCATTTTGAATTTGAATTTCAAGCTAAAGATAGCTGTGTAGTGGACGATTTTAATAGGTAAGTTGTTGGGCTAAATTTTGATTGTTTTCCAACTTCAAGAACCTTCATTTAAATATCCCAAAAACAGTTTTTGGGAAGCCAATATCAAGTCCCAAAATGGGCTTTTAATTTCCCTTGTTAGACAATTCTTCAGTCCAAAACTTAGCAGACATGTCCATCTTTTTATCACCTTTCTTTATTGGCTAAAGTAGTCAATCCTTATGCCCAAATTGCATGGTCTTACCATCCACATGGATAAATTGTCCATGGCCACCTTTTATTTATTTACATCATGTCTCCATAGCCTACCTATATTATGAAAAATACACACATTAATAAATTAACATGAATTAATATAAAATATGCCTTAAAATCATGTAATTAAGTATAATTTCACATACTTTCTAATTTCATGTCTAAAATTACTATTATAGTAAAATTCACATCTTTCAATAATAATTATTGGAGATAGACATAATAATTAAGTTAAAAGGTGGTAAAAAAATATAGAAAACCCTATATAATTTTGATTTTACAACTATGTAAGGGAAAAGAAAAGGGAAATGAAAATGAGAGAGTGGAATGTAGAGAGAATGATGAATGAGTGATGAGGGATAAGGGATGCTCTGAAAGGTGAAAGGTGTGTGGTATTTGTAGGTGAAGGTAAGGGTAAAGTTACTAAAAATAGATTTTGAAAATTCTTCCTTTTCTCCCGTGCTTGGTCGGCCACAATTTGTGGAGAAAGAGGTGGTTTGGTTGCTCATTTTTAATTCAAATCATTACTATTATTAGCCATGAAGTTGATGGTTTCAAAGATAAAGTTGGTTTGTCGATTTCTAATATTTTTCTAACTGCAGGGACCTCCAATAAAATATCCCAAAGCTAACTTTTGGGAAGCCATATGCTTGTACCGAAATTGAACTTAACTCCCCATTGTTGGGCAGTTTCTTAGTCCAATAATTGATCAAACATGTCCATCATGTAGCAACACGTTTACTGGGTCAAATTAACATCCTTATGACCCTATTTTGTATGGTCTTGCCATCTAAACAGATTGAACTATGCATGTCCATGCAACATTTATATTAATCTCATTTTCCATGGTCTCACTTCATAGTGAAAATTAACATATTAATAATTAACATAAAAATCATGTAATAAAGCATAATTTTTCATACTTCATAAATTCATGTCCAATATTAACATTTATGCAAAATCAACTTAATTTATTAACAATTACTTAAAATTAATATAATTATTAAGTCAGAAGGTGGTAAAAATATATAGAAAAGTCCTATATAATTTTGAGTTTACAAATGTCCTCTGAAGGGAAAGTAACTATAGGACTCTGAAGGTAAGGCAAAGGATAGTGTAAGTGATAATATATGAACAAGTAGCCAACAAACTCTAGAAAAAGGGCATGATACGTAAATGAAATGGGGAACCCCACATAATAACAAAAAAAGAATAGTGAAACTAAAGCACGCCAGAATAGGTGACAAATCCAAAATATGTGTTATAGGTATGTATAGATAGCACTTTGATGTAAGAAAGATTTATGCGAACTCTGTGTGAAGTAATGGGCATAGCCTACCTCGCCGAAGGTAGTAGAATGTAACGCCCCAAAAACCTTTAAGTTTATTTTTGTATGTTTGTGACACAAGTGTGTATCTGCTTCAGTGGTTATGTGTTCTGAGTGTCTGAGAAGTCTTGGGTTCAAGCCTTAGCTTGTGCAAAATTTTGTTTTAATATGAATAAACCCTGTCTCTAGTCAATAGACCTTTTAAATAAATGTGAGTATTTCATGACAAAATGGGCCTACTGGTCTAAGGAATGGTGGCATTTTACTGTAACCTGAGGTCTTGAGTTCGAGTCCTGCTATGCGCAGGGTGCATTTTATTTTACTGAATGTCGTGTGAGTGTTTGTGTGCCAGTAGGATTCTGATGCTAGGAGGAGTGTTTGAGGGTGTGGGGATTGTGTAGCCAAATTTTAGGAGAAAATCATGGGGAGTTGAGGTGAAAGGAAGTGGTGTGACAGATTTGAACTTTAGGCACTCAAAGGAATCGACTTTAGGGAAGAATTTGATTTCGGTGAGTTTTAGCACTTCGTTTTGGTTGCTTCATTTCTTTGGAAACTGATTGGTGCTAAGAGGCTTCACTGTTTCTCTCATTTGTGCTTTTCAGATTTAAATTTTGGATCATTTTCCCTTCTCTCCTTGGCCGAATACTCCTTTCTCCTCTCTTAAAGTTGTTCAGCTTTTAGCTCCTGGGTCTAAATCGATTCTTTCTTTTCTCCCTCTTCCTCAATTGATTCCTTCTTTAGCCGAATACCCTTTTTCCTTCCTCCTTCTCAATTCTTTCAAGTTTTAATGTTTCCCTCTCCTTCCACATTGGTATTGTTGCCAAATAGTTCTTCTTCTCTTTTCCTCTACTCTTTCTACTTTTGAGAAACTTCTCCCTTGTTATTATGGTTTTCCTTTTAGGCTATCGAATCCTTAGCTTATAGTCAGTAGGCCTTTTAAATAAATGTGAGTATTTCATGACAGAATGGGCCTGTTAGTCTAAGGAATGGTGGCTTGTTACTGTAACTAAAGGTCTTGAGTTCGAGTCCTGCTATGCACAGGGTGCATTTTATTTTGTTGAATGTCGTGTGAGTGTTTGTGTGTCAGTAGGATTCTGATGCTAGGGGGAGTGTTTGAGGGTGTGAGGATTGTGTAGCCAAATTTTAAGAGAAAATCATGGGGGGTTGAGGTGAGAGGAAGTGGTGTGACGGATTTGAACTTTAGGCACTCAAAGGAATCGACTTTGGGGAAGAATTTGATTTCGGTGAGTTTTAGCACTTTGTTTTGGTTGCTTCATTTCTTTGGAAACCGATTGGTGCTAAGAGGCTTCACTGTTTCTCTCATTTGTGCTTTTTGGATTTATGTTTTGGATCATTTTCCCTTCTCTCCTTGGTCGAATACTCCTTTCTCCTATCTCAAAGTTGTTCAGCTTTTAGCTCCTGGGTCTAAACCAATTCTTTCTTTTCTCCCTCTTCCTCAATTGATTCCCTCTTTGGCCGAATACCCTTTTTCCTTCCTCCTTCTCAATTCTTTTAAGTTTCAATGTTTCCCTCTCCTTCCACATTGGTATTGTTGCCGAATAGTTCTTCTCCTCTTTTCCTCTACTCTTTCTGCTTTTGAGAAACTTCTCCCTTATTATTATGGTTTTCCTTTTGGGCTATCGAATCCTTGGCTTATGGTCGAACCCTACCTTTTCCGCCATCTTTGTTCTGGCTCACGATTATTCTTTTTTTCCTTCTTTATTTCTATGCCATTATAGTTCTCCATTTAACATCTTCTTTTCTCTGCCGAATTCTGCTAAGGGTGCGATTGATACACCTTGTGCCTCAGTTTAAGTATGGGCTTTTGGGGTAGGCCGTATACTTCTGTCTCCTATTCTTAGTTTACATTTTTGGTAAGTTACTATACACTTAGTTCAATTACTTGCATGTATGCTAATAGTTAGGAAGTTTCGGTTGGAATGCAGGTAGTCTTTAAGAGTTGTAAGCAATCTCTTGTAACGATTTAGTGTGATCAATGATGGTAAGTGATAGGTAATCTTTTGAACCAGTGTTTTGGTTAGCGTTCTTTTTAATTTGTTTGGTAGGTGATTAAGTGAAGTTTCTGATTGAAGTAGGTGTGAAGTACTCGTGGGCTAGTCGTGCACTTTTGCAACAAGGTGTGTAAAAACACTGCACCAATCGTAAACCGACAAAAGCCGAAATAAGTGACCGTCGACGTTACATGGGCGTGCGCTTGCTCGTGTGGTAGTCCGGATGCCTAAACATGGGCGTATGATCATTGAGACCGTCCATGAACGATTCCATGGGTCGAGTTCATTTTGGGCCATTTCAGGTTGAACAGGGCTGTGTAGGGCCCACGAGCACGTGGGCCCCACACCGGTAAACCACACGAACGTGTGGAGAATATTATGTAACGCCCTAAATTTTGGGCCTAGAAGTATTAGGTTTTGAGCAGGGGTACCGTTAGAAGGATGTACATAAATATTTAGTTGTGCAAGAAGGTGACACAAATGCATGCTTGCCTCAATGGTTAAGTGTTCTGGGAGGTGTCTGAGAAGTCTTGGGTTCAAGCTTGAGCAAGTGCAAAAATTTTTGTTTTTAAAGGAATAAGCACTGTCTCTAGGCAGTAGGCTTTTAAGTAAATAAGGGAAAAACATGACAAAAAGGGCCTGCTAGTCCAGGGGATAAGTGGCTTGTTACTAATGTCTGAGGTCTAAAGTTTGAGTCCTGGTTTACGCAATGGGGGTTCTATTTTGCTGCCTAAGCTTTTGGGTGGTAGAGTTTGACTGAAACACTGCTGAGTGGAATGGAGTTTGAACTGGTCATGGAGGGAATGTTGGGATGTGGATAGTGTTCGGTTGGAAAGATTTTATGACAGAATTAAGGGATTTTGAAGTGTGAGGATTTAGTGGTCGAATTTTAGGAGAGAATAATGGAAGAGTTATTTGATTTTTTTGTGAGCATAATCAAATTCGGTTTCTCTCATATTTGTTCCCTAATATTGATTTTGATGATTTTCTTTTCTCTCTCTGCCTCTCTAGTTGCCTCCCTTTTTTTGCTTCCCCCTTTTTGGCTAAAATCTCTGTGGTTTGTGTTTCGGCTAGAATATTGTTCTTTCGGCTTTACCTCTTTTCTACAGCTAACATTTCTTCCTCCCTCAATACAAAATATCTATTTGGTTTCTTCTGCTCTTTCGGTATACTGAGCAAACGTTCTCCACTTTGGTTTCTTGAAATTGTCTGTCGACTGATCTTATTCTCCTATCTTCCCTTTGCCGAAATCTTGTGAGGTTTGAATTTTGAATATACCTTTTTGTTTCTTTTTAGTTTGTTTCTTTTACTACTCTCGCGGTGTAGTGAACAAAGGTTTCACTTTGTTCTCCCTTGGCCGAATTTTCTAGTATGTTGCTGCTTCAAATGCTTAACTGATGTTGGCTGGTGTCTAAGATCTATTCGTGGTGTGAAAGCCATTGTTAGGAGTTAAGAGTGCGAAACCTTCCGCTTTAACTACTTTTAAGGTAATATTTCCATTTAGGGTCTGGGTAACTAGAGTGTGTTCTGAATTGTGTATTTGGCTAATTAAATAATTGATGTTATTCGATCAAGTGTAGGTTGAAAAGGCTCAGGGCAGTTTCTCAACAAATAGATTCGAGGTGTGTAAAAACACTACCGTACTCGTAAATCGACAAAAGTCGAAATAAGTGATCGTCGATGCTACACAAGCGTGCGCTCGCTCGTGTGGGAATCCGAATGAATAAACATGGGCATTTGATCGTAGAGGTCACCATGAGCAATTTCATGTGCTTAGGCCGTTTTTGGCCGAGCTGGGCCATTTAGGTCCTACGGACATGTGGGCTCCACATGGTTAAACCACACGAACGTGTGGAGAATATTGGGTCGGGCTATGTGATCCACATGGCCAAGGCCATTTTTGGGCTATGTGGGCCACAGAGGCGTGTGGGCCCACATGGGCCCGCAATATAGGCCTTAGGCCTATTTTTGCTGTTTGACTGTTAAGGTTGCACAGGTCACCCGAGTTGACTATGGACCTTTTGCTAGGTCGGTTAGCATACCTGGACCCATAATCGATAAAATAACTATTTTGCACTTATGGCATAAAATGATTGTTTTGCCCTTATGAGGTAAAATGACTTTTTCCCTTATGAGGTAAAATGACTTTTTTGCCTTTATGAGGTAAAATGACTTTTTTTCCGTTATGAGGTAAAATCATTGTTTTGCCCTTATGAGGTAAAATCATTTTTTTGCTCTTATGTGGTAAGATGACTGTTTTGCGCTTTTATGGTAAGATGATTGTTTTACCCCTATGTATGTATGTTTATATTTTAGCATGCTATTGTAACTGTATTGACTACATGTATAATATTATGACATGTTGCATGATGCATTGCATGGGGATGGGTTTTTATATGATTGGAGGAAGTGTACTATACTAGAAGCTCTGCTGCAAATCACTGATGGCTCTAAGCCTATTATACTGGCAGGTCTGCTGCAAATACTGTTTAGTGCCGTAACCGGTGCTACATGGAGTGTAGGGATGGGTGGGTTGATTTTATCCCCACATGGAGTGTGGGGTTGGACGGAGATGGAGCGTAGAGGCTGGATGGGCAGGACTTGCATATTGTTTACTATTATTGCACTGTTTACTGTTACTGCACTGTTTGCTATTACTGTGTTGTTACTGTTACTGCATTGTTACTGTTACTGCAATGGGCCAAGGATCGAACACATGACTGTTTCTGTATTGAGATGGGCTAAAGCCCAAACTGATATTGTCACTGTTACTAAAAAGGGCTTAGTCCGAGGCTGTGCTTGCTTTCTGACTGGTTGCTTATATGGGATTACACACTTAGTTTTCATAAACTCACCCATATTTTTAACTGTACAGGTAATCCCCAGCCTTAAGCGGATCGGTGCTGCGAGGGACTCAATGGTGACCACACAGCGACACTTGTTTTCTTATTGATTTTTAATTTATAAGTAATTTAATTTGGGTTTTTGTTTATGTAATAAGGCCTCTATGGACGTTAACTTAAATTTGGGTTTTTTTTCTTGGGCTTATAGCTGCTATTAGTAGGAAAAGATGTGTGTTTTCAAAAAGATAAATGTTTTTCCCAAAACACCACGTTTACGCGACATATTTTAAATGCTTCCACAACAAACAATGTTTTAAAAAGTAATAACAATTTTAATATGATTAGCATTTTGCTAAATGACTTGAGTTTTAAACTAAAAGAACCTCTATAAGAACACACAAAGCGGATAAGTTGAGAATGGGTTTGACAATATTGTATTTTGCGAAAAACACTTCAATGTGACATCGCCAGATTCGGTTATAACATCTAGGCCAGATTTGGGTTGTTACTATTAGTGATATCAGAGCCAGGTTGCAAAACTCGACTATGGATTTGGGCTTCTTTAAAACTTAAAATTTTGAAAAATAATTGTTTCAAATAATCTAAAATACTTGGAAATGTTTTACTGAATATGTGGTACACCGAGTCTCCAGCGCTGATCCTGTAAGTTCTCTAAAACTACTGCTTGTTTAAATTGAAATATTATGACTGCTATAGGTAGTAGACTGCACTGAAATACTCTGTTTAGGGTAAACTAAAACTATAGTAAGACTACGATTCGCGAAAATGAACTCTGAATTACTGATACTATTTTTCATAAAACATCCGTTAATAAACACTGGAACTATAAACTGATGCATAAAACTGTTAAAAAGGATAAAACGTAAATCAATAATAAACACTGGAGGTACTCGTGGAAAGGGTACAAGAGGCTGCGGCGGAGGCCGAGGAGGTGCTCGAGCTAGGTCTCATGATCGTGTGGTGAGTATTGGATTGACGTATTGTTCCAGTCTATCTATAGACAGTACCGGAATCATTCAAGTGAAATATGGTAGTGTTTTAGAATTAAGTGCACAATAAGAGCGTTGTGGCGTAGTCTGTGTTATGCGACTGATCTAATAGTTTGAAATTTTGGGGATGAAATTTCTTTAAGGAGGGGTGAATAGTAACGCCCTAATTTTTGGCCTAGAAGTATTAGGTTTTGAGTAGGGGTACAGTTAGGAGTATGTACATAAATATTTAGTTGTGCAACAAGGTGACATAAACGCATGCTTCCCTCAATGGTTAAGTGTCCTGGGAAGTGTCTGAGAAGTCTTGGGTTCAAGCTTGAGTAAGTGTAAAAAGTTTTATTTTTAAAGGAATAAGCACTGTCTCTAGACAGTAGGCTTTTAAGTAAATAAGGGAAAAACATGACAGAAAGGGCCTATTGGTCCAGGGGATAAGTGGCTTGTTACTGATGTCTGAGGTCTGAAGTTCAGGTCCTAGTTTGCGCAATGGGTGTGATATCCCAAATTAGGGCCTAAACAGAATAGTGGTTTCGAAACCATAATTTTGAAGTAGAAAAATTTACACCGATTAATTTTTATAATTTATTGAGTGATTAGATGCATGTGTTAGAATATCGATAGAAAATTTCATGAAATGCATGTTTATTTGCCTATCAGGACTTAATTGCAAAAGTTCATAGATATGAGTTTTAGATGTTAAAGGGTTTAATTGAAGAGCATAATTGAAGTAGAGGTCCTTAAATGGTAATTATACCATTAGGTTTTCATGGACAAAAGTGGACATACATAGGTAGAAATAACCAAAGTTTTTAATGAAGGGTATTTTAGTCATTTGGTAATTAAAAGATTAAAAAAAGGAAAAAGATGGCAAAATATGTCCATCTTCTTCATTAGGACGAAATTTCAAAGGTTCTCCATAGCTAGGGTTTGTTTCAAGCTTCCAAGGTCCATAATAAGTGATTCCAAGCCCTGTTTTTAATGTTCTTTACCTTTTTGGAGTCCCAGTAACTTGATTTAGCTTATTCTAGCAATAATTTAAACTAGGGTTTATATTTGAAAAAATATCCATAGGTGAAATGTGTTTATTTTGATGTTTTATGGTAGAATATAAAGTTTTAAATTGTGTTAAACGACTTCTACTAAACGATTTTACATGAAAACGAGTAAAATGACATAATCAGTAAAAATACCTAATGTTTATAACTACATGTTCGAGTGAGAATTTGATGTTGCCATAGAAGGGAAAAATGATCCGCATGTCATAAAACATAATAATTTTGGAAAAAAACTTAATTTTTGAGCTTTGGGGAAAAAGTGTAAATATGGAAAAGTTTAGGGGAAAAATTATAATTTTTCCAAAGTTAGAGTTAAGGACTATTTTGATACATGTGAGTATTAAATAAGCTAAATGTGTTATTTTAGACCAAGAAAGGCGTTGAATCGACCTTGATCGGGGAAAGGAAAAGATTGTGGACTAAATTGCAAAATTTCTTTATTTTGTACCGAGGTAAGTTCATATGTAAATATTGTAATATAATCATTATTTTAAATCATTTAATGCTATTTATACGATATTATGATTGTTATCATGCAATTCTATGCTTTGTGGTCATTGTTGGACAACATGCAAAAATTTTATGAATTATATGAAAAATGTGAAAGACTACCGAAGTATCGTCATTAGTATTCCAAGGAGAATGGTAAAGGAGTACGAACAATGAAAGTTCCGTCGAACCTTAGGAATAGATTATAATATTTGGGCATCCGAACTCGTTGAGTTGATTCCGAGTTCACTTACGGATGCGAACGCCCGAGCTGTTGAGTTGAGTCCGAGTTCGCTTATGGGCGGGTTACATAGTAGCTTGGCTACATATGTGGCACTTATGTGCAAACTTTCCATGTATCCGAGTTATATTCCGATGTGTTCAACGGGTAAAATTCTAGTGAAATGGAAGAATACTCAAGATGCAAGAGACGTATTGGTAAGTGTTGTGGAATGGGCACTTGAGACAGGTATGTACTTAACCCTCGGGTTGAGACTTTATACGACAAAAATAATACGGTAAGATGATGAATGATGAATAGAAATGTGATATATGGTTTGGTGATATTATGCTAATGTTGGTTGGTATAATTGCTTTGTTAAGTTATTTGTTATTTGCATGTGGACTTACTAAGCATCTATTCTTACTCTCTCCTTTTCATTCTTTGTAGTTTTGACAAGTCAATTTGGAGATTGGGACGGTCGGAGGCACGCTCACACTATCACTGGACAATCGTGGTATAATGACTTGTACTTTTTGGAAATATGGCATGTATAGCATTCCAATCATTTTGTGTGTATAATCTTATGATATGGCCCATGGATGGAATGGAAATATTTGAGAATTATTAGCTATTGGAATGGATAATCAAGTTTATATATGATAACATGTATACTTTATGTCTTAACTAAACCATGAAAATCCTTGGAAAGGTAAAATTTGCCACAAAATAGAATCAGACTACAGCAGTGATGTGAATTTGAAAAATCACTATAAATAGTATAACTGGAATTAAATAATGAATAGGTTATGTAATCGAATCTTGATGAGTCTATTTTCATATGGAAGAAATGAAACAGGTAAATGAGTTATATTTTATGAGATATTTAAGTTTCAGTGGAACAGGGTCAGAGCAATCTCTGAATCCCCTGTTCTGAATTTAAAAATTAACCATAAATTGTAAAAAAACAATTAGGAGTTTTATATTACATGTATGAAATACTTATTGAGTATAGTTTTATGATAAATAAACGTCATAGTCATTAAAAATCTGTACAGGGAGATATCTGATTTGTAATACACAGGGGTCAGAGTAGTCAAACCCTGAAACAAGGGAGGCTTTAACTTATAAACGGTACTAATTGGCCAAACCAAAAATTCTACAAAAACAATATTAAATATATATATAAGTCTAGTTTTAGGTAAAATTTACGGAATTGGATTTCAAGCTTTGTAACTCGATATATGGATTTTTTAGCGACTATGACGCAGTTAGCCAGCTTGTCTAGAAATTCTAAAATAAATTGTTTGGGTTGTTTAATTAATGAATTAAGTCTGTTAAAACCTCGTGCTCGACTAGGGTGACGATATCGGATACGGGGACATTACATTTAGTGGTATCAGAGCTACGGTTTAGTTAGTTCTCAGACTAACGTGGCATTTGTTCGGGTTTTTCTATACATGTCATATATATATTGTGATAGTGTGACGACTCCTGACCTTTAAAATGATTTTTTTTATAGTAAATGGATCCCATCCAGCTGTGGCTGATGATGTAGAGAGCAAAGCGCCAGCTCCTACTGAAGGCGCGGTGCCGACTGAAAGTCAACCTCCTACTATTGGTCAAGGAGAAGGAGAAAGGGCTCAGGAAGCCTTGCTCCAGATGATGAATGCATGGTACACCGAGTTCGTTCGTACGAACCCGCATGCTCAACAACCTCCCCCGCCTCCTCCGATTCCTCAACCAGTGCCCCCGATGCCTCAAGGTATGGATCTGATGAAATTTCATAGAACCCCAGTTGATTGAATTCACAAGAAAGGGACGGAAGAATGTCAACAGAGCTTTAAGAAATTGAAAAAGTTACTAACTGAGGCACCAGTGTTGGTACAACCCGAGTCAGGTAAAGAATTTGTGGTGTATAGTGATGCTTCTCTAAATGGCTTAGGATGTGTACTTATGCAAGAAGGTAAAGTTGTGGCTTATGCTTCAAGGCAGTTGAAACCTCACGAAAGGAATTATCCGACTCATGATTTGGAACTGGCTGCTATAGTGTTTGCTTTGAAGATTTGGCGACATTATCTGTATCGTGAAAAGTACCGAGTATATAGCGACCATAAAAGTCTCAGGTACTTGATGTCACAAAAAGACTTGAATTTGAGACAGCGGAGATGGTTAGAATTATTGAAAGATTATGAGCTTGTGATTGACTACCATCTGGGGAAAGCGAATGTGGTTGCTGATGCTTTGAGTAGAAAGTCATTGTTTGCTTTGAGAGCTATGAATACTTAGTTGACGATGTCTGACGATGGTTTGATTTTAGCAGAGTTGAGAGCAAGACCGATGTTTTTACAAGAGATTTGTGAAGCTCAGAAAAGTGACCAAGATTTGCAAGCCAAGAGAAAGCAATGTGAGGCTGATACGGGATCAGGTTTTAGAATCGGTTCTGATGGTTGCTTGCTGTTTAAATATCAGATTTGTGTACTAAAGAATGGTAAGTTGATTCGAAAGATCTTGCACGAAGCACACAGTGGTTGTTTGTCAATGCATCCGGCCAGTACAAAAATGTATAATGATTTGAAAAAAATGTATTGGTGGAAGGGAATAAAAAGAGATATTTTCGAGTTTGTATTTCGATGCTTGATTTGTCAGCAAGTAAAAGCTGAACAACAGGTGCCTTCGGGTCTACTTCAGCCTATCATGATTCCCGAGTGGAAGTGGGTTCGAGTTACCATGGACTTTATGTTAGGGTTTTCGTTAACTCCAAGGAAGAAATATGTCATTTGGGTAATAGTTGATAGATTGACTAAATCAGCTCATTTTATTTCAGTACATATTGATTATTCTCTTGAAAATTTGGCTGAATTATATATCAGTGAGATTGTTAGACTTCACGGAGTACCTTTGTCGATCATTTCGGATAGAGATCCGAGGTTTACCTTGCGGTTTTGGTAAAATTTGCAAGAGGAATTAGGTACGAAGTTAAATTTCAGCACTGCCTTCCATCCGCAGACTGATGGACAATCAGAACGAGTAATTCAAATTCTTGAAGACATGTTCAGATGTTGTGTATTGGAATTCCAAGGTAGTTGGGAAAGATACTTACCGTTGGTAAACTTTATATACAATAATAGTTATCAGACGAGTTTGAAGATGACGCCTTATGAAGCATTGTACAGTCGTAAGTGTCGGACGCCATTGTATTGGACTGAATTCAAAGAAAATTAGATTTACGGAGTTGATCTAATTAAAAAAATGAAGAAAAAGTGAAAGTGATTCGAGATTGTTTGAAAGGTGCTTTAGATAGACAGAAATCCTATGCAGATTTGAAAAAAAAAAAGAAATTGAGTTTCAAGCCAGTGATAAGGTATTTTTAAAAGTGTCTCCATGGAAGAAAGTTCTTAGATTTGGTCGGAAAGGCAAATTGAGTCCATGTTTTATCGAACCGTCTGAGATAATTAAAAGAGTTGGGTCGGTAGCATATCGGTTAGCATTACCACCTGAATTAGAGAATATTCATGATGTGTTCCACGTACCTATGTTACGTCGGTATCGTTTGGATCCTTCACATGTAATTTTACCGACGGAAATTGAGCTACAATCGGATATGACTTACAATGAAGAACAGATTAATATTTTAGCTCGGGAAGTCAAGCAACTAAGAAATAAAAGTATCACTCTCGTGAAAGTATTATGGCAAAAACACGCAGTAGAAGAGGCTACATGGGAGCCCGAGGAAACTATGAGAAATCAATACCCACACCTGTTTACCGGTAAGATTTTCGGGGATGAAAATCCCTAAAGAGGGGGAGAGTTGTGATATCCTGAATTAGGGCCTAAACGAAATAGTGGTTTCGAAACCACAATTTTGAAGTAGAAAAATTTATTCTGATTAATTTTTATAATTTATTGAGTGATTAGATGCATGTGTTAGAATATCGATAGAAAATTTCATGAGTTACATGTCTAATTTGCCTATTAGGACTTAATTGCAAAAGTTGATAAATATGAGTTTTAGATGTTAAAGGATTTAATTGAAGAGCATAATTGAAGTAGAGGTCCTTAAATGGTAATTATAACATTAGGTTTTCATGGACAAAAGTGGACATACATAGGTAGAAATAACCAAAGTTTTTAATGAAGGGTATTTTAGTCATTTGGTAATTAAAAGATTAAAAAAAGGAAAAAATGGCAAAATATGTCCATATTCTTCATTAGGACGAAATTTCAAGGGTTCTCCATATCTAGGGTTTATTTCAAGCTTCCAAGCTCCACATTAAGTGATTCCAAGCCCCGATTTTGATGTTCTTTACGTTTTTGGAGTGTTGGTAACTTGATTTAGCTTATTCTAGCAATAATTTAACCTAGGGTTTATATTTGGAAAAATACCCATAGGTTAAATGTGTTTATTTTGATGTTTTATGGTAGAATATGAGGCTTTAAATTGTGTCAAAAAAATTTTTCTAAACAATTTTACGTGAAAACGAGTAAAATGACATAATCGGTAAAAATACCTAATGTATATAACTACATGTTCGAGTGAGAATTTGATGTTGCCATAGAAGGGAAAATTGTTCAGAATGTCATAAAACATAATAATTTCAGAAAAAAAATTAATTTTTGAACTTTGGGGAAAAAGTGTAAATATGGAAAAGTTTAGGGGAAATCGTAATTTTTCCAAAGTTAGAGTTAAGGACTATTTTGATAAATGTGAGTATTAAATCAGCTAAATGTGTTATTTTAGACTAAGAAAGATGTGGAATCGACCTTGATCGGGGAAAGGAAAAGATTGTGAACTAAATTGCAAAATTTCTTTATTTTGTACCGAGGTATGTTCATATGTAAATATTGTAATATAACCATTATTTTAAATCATTTAATGCTATTTATACGATATTATGATTGTTATCATGCAATTCCATGCTTTGTGGTCATTGTTGGACAACATGCAAAAATTTTATGAATTATGTGAAAAATGTGAAAGACTACCGATATTGATTTACATAATTATTAAGTAGATATATGAGTCTAGTTTCAGGGAAAATTTACATAATTGGATTTCTAGTTTCGTAACTCATGATATTGATTTTTTAGCGACTGTGACGCAGTTAGCTAGCTTGTCTGGAAATTCTAAAATAAATTGTTTGAGCTGTTTAATTAATAAATTATGTCCGTTAACACCTCGTGCTCGACTCCGGTGATGGTCTCCGGTGCGGGGGCGTTACAATGGGGGTTCTATTTTGCTGCCTATGCCTTATGGGTGGTAGTGTTTGACCGAAACAATGCTGAGTGGAGTGGAGTTTGAAATCGTCATGGAGGGATTGTAAGAGGGAATGTTGGGATGTGGATAGTGTTCGGTTGGAATGATTTTAGGACAGAATTAAGGGATTTTGAAGTGTGGGGATTTAGTGGCCGAATTTAAGGAGAGAATAATGGAAGAGTTATTTGAATTTTTTTTGTGAGCATAATCAAATTCGGTTTCTCTCCTATTTTTTCCCCAATTTTATTTTTGATGATTTTCTTTTCTCTCTCTGCATCTCTAGTTGACGTCCCTCTTTTTGCTTCCCCCTTTTTGGCTAAAATCTCTATGGTCTATATTTCGGCTAGAACATTGTTCTTTCGGTTTTACCTCTTTTCTACAATTAACGGTTCTTCCTCCCTCAATACCGAATATCTGTTTGGTTTCTTCTGCTGTTTCAGTATAGTGAGCAAACATTCTCCACTCTGGTTTCTTGCAATTGTCTGTCGACTGATCTTATTCTCTTATCTTCCCTTTGTCGAAATCTTGTTAGATTTGTATTTTGAATATACCTTTTTGTTTCTTTTCGGTTTGTTTCTTTTACTACTCTCGCGGTGTAGTGAACAAAGGTTCCACTTTGTTCTCCCTTGGCCAAATTTTCTGGTATTTTGCTGCTTCAAATGCTTAGCTGATGTTGATTGGTGTCTAGGATCTATTCATGGTGTGGAAGCCGTTGTTAGGCGTTAAGAGGGCAAAACCTTCCGCTTTAACTAATTTTAAGGTAATATTGCCATTTAGTGTTTGGGTAACTAGAGTGTGTTCTCAATTGTGTATTTGGCTAATGTAATAAGTGATGTTATTCGATGAAGTGTAGGTTACAAAGGCTCGAGGTAGTTTCTCAACAAATAGATTCGAGGTGTGTAAAAACACTGCTCTACTCATAAATTAGCAAGGCCGAAATAGGTGACCATTGACGCTACACGAGCGTGCGCTTGCTCATGTGGTAATCCGAATGCATAAACATGGATGTTTGGTCGTAGAGGCCACCATGAGCGATTTCATGTGCTTAGGTCATTTTGGGCTAGGTTTGGCAAAAATGGGCCTTTTGGACATGTGGGCCCCACATGGTTAAACCACACGGACGTGTAGAGAATATTGGGCCAGGCTGTGTAATCTACATGGCCAAGGCCATTTTTGGACTATGTGGGCTACACAAACATGTGGGCCCACATGGGCCTGCAATATGGGCCTTGGGCCCATTTTTGCTGTTTGACTTTTAAGGTTGCACGGGTCGCTCGAGAAGACTGTAGACCTTATTTTGCGTGGGTAAGCGTACTTGGACCCTTAATCGATAAAATGACTTTTTTCCCTTATGGGATAAATGACTGTTTTGCCCTTATGAGGTAAAATGACTATTTTTCCCTTATGAGGTAAAATCACTGTTTTTCCTTTATGAGGTAAAATCATTGTTTTGCCCTTATGTGGTAAAATGACTGTTTTGCCCTTTTATGGTAAGATGACTGTTTTACTCCTTTGTAATGTATGTTTATATTTTAGCATGCTATTGTAACTATATTGAATACATGTATAATATTATGACATGCTACATGATGCATTGCATGGGGATGGGTTTTTATATGATTGGAAGAAGTGTATTGTACTGGCATCTCTGCTGCAAATCACTGATGCCTCTAAGCCTATCATACTGGCAGCTCTATTGCAAATACTGTTTAGTACCACAACAGCTGCTACATGGAGTGTAGGGATGGGTGGGTTGATTTTATCTCTACATGGAGTGTAGGGTTGGACAAAGATGAGTGTAGAGGCTGGATAGGTAGGACTTGCATACTGTTTATTATTACTACACTATTTATTGTTACTGTATTGTTTACTATTAATGCACTATTACTGTTACTTTATTGTTTACTGTTACTGCAATGGGCCAAGGCCCGAACACATGATTGTTTCTTTATTGAGATGGGCTAAAGCCCAAACTGATGTTACCATTGTTACTAAAAAGGGCTTAGGCCCAGACTGTGCTTGCTTTCTAACTGGTTCCTTATATGGGATTACACACTGAGTTTTCGTAAACTCACCCATCTGTTTAACTGTACAGGTAATCCCCAGCCTTAGGCGGATCGGTGCTACGAGGGACTCAATGGTGGCCACACAATTGCACTTGCTTTCTTGTTGATTTTTCATTTATAAGTAATTTAATTTGGGTATTTGTTTATGTAATAAAGCCTTTATGGACGTTAACTTAAATCTGGTTTTTTTTCTTGGGTTTATAACTGCTAGCAATAGGAAAAGACCCATGTTTCCAAAAAGATAAATGTTTTCCCTAAAACACCATGTTTACACGACATATTTTAAAAGCTCCCGCAACAAACAATGTTTTAAAAGGTAATAACAATTTTAATATGGTTGGCATTTTTCTAAACGACTTGAGTTTTAAACAAAATGAACCTCTATAAGAACACACAAAGAGGATAAGTTGAGAATGGGTTTTACAATATCATATTTTGCGAAAAACACTTCAATGTGACTGTAACACCCAAAACCCGGCCCAGACGTTATGGCCAGATCTGACGTGTCACATGGACTTACGACTTAGTATGCATTCGTTGGTTTAAGTGATTGGGGTGGTCTTTGTAAAAATAGCTTGAATGAAAAGTCGGTTTATCAATCTTTAGGCTATCCATTTATTGTGCTTGTTGAGTCTTGGAAAATGTTCATTAATTTTGAAAACCCGCGCAGCCTAACACTAGCAGTTTCGACATAGTATAAATATAATCAGAAAATAAAACCATTGCGGAAAAAGAAATTTAAATAGCGGCCTTATTACAACTTAAAACCCAAAATTAAATCAGAATATAAAATAATAAAAATAATCTAACTTAGAAAAACCAACTTTGCAGATGATGTGGCCACTTCGAATCCCTCACAGCTCCAAGCCCACTATGGTTGGGGATTTCCTGCAGAGATGAAAATAAAAGGTGAGTTCGGTAAACTCAGTGTGTAACATAACCCAACCATAGCCCAAAACAGATCAAACCTCAGAGTCAGACTTATCTGGTCCTTGGCCCAGTACAGAAATCAGAATGAAACCCATAGGCCCATAGCAGATACAGAACAAATATATCATGAATGCAGAAATCCCAACCTAGAGCCATCCATAACACCCCCGTACCAGCCTTACACCATGTGGGGAGACTACTCGACCCACCCAACCGCTACATACCACAGAAATTGCAGCGAAGCTATTAGATATTGTGACGAAGTCACCAGATACAGATATTGTGGCTAGGCCACCAGAACAGATATATATATGTGGCGAAGCCACCAGATTGCAGCGAGGCTGCCAGATATTGTGACGAAGTCACCAGAACAGATATATGTGGCATGGCCACCAGATTGCAGCGAGGCTGCCAGAACGCTTCCTCCATCAACATAAACCCATGTCTCGTGAAACAGAAATAATATGTCATGGCATACGTATACAGAAACAGAACATCATGCTTTTTAGAAAAAATAACCCTAGGGGTAAAATCGTAATTTTGCATGCATAAGGGTATTTCAGTAATTATTACCTATTGCTAAGGTTTCATGCTCATTTTAACGTTTACAAGTAATAAGAAGTACTTACCTCGTCTTTTTACCAAAGTGGGCCCGTTGGCTCATTGGGCCATTTTCGGCCCATTAAGCCCAAAAATACCATTGTGCACGAAAATGTACACTTTGCACTATAATCATCCAAATGCACCATATTCATTAACAACTGTCGCACGAGCGCTCGCACGCTCGCGAGTTCACAAAATACCAACATTTCAGTATTTCGGCTTTTACCGATTCAGTCTAAGGGAGGGTGTCGTTTACACACCTGGTTGATGACGATTGATGACGATATCTCCCACGCGATAATCCTACAATCGATCACTATAGACTTACGAATTAATGAGAACTAACATAAATCCACGTCAACTAACCCAATCATCACACAAGTTAGTCATTTACGCACGAGAGGCAAAATAGTCATTTAACACCCTAGGGGCAAAATAGTAATTTTACCCCACAAGGGTATCTCGATAATTCTAACCTACAAGGGTATTTCGGTAATTCTACCCTACATGGGTATTTCAATAATTCTACCCTATAGGGGTATTTCAATAATTCTACCCCACATGGGTATTTCGGTAATTCTACAACTTATCTACTTGGGCCTACGGACCGATTGGGACCACATGGCCCATTTTAGCCCATCGCGGCCCGAAATAGCCGTCCTACTGCTAGAGTAATGAGAAATACACATCTGTTAGGAGACTGCAGTTAATCCGCACTCCAAACACTCTTAGCTGACGCCCAACCCAAACGAACACGTCACAAAGCGAAAGGGATCAGCCAAGAAGGGTATGCCTACTCTCCTCATGGTTTACTCTATTTAAAGCCAGTTCTCCATCTACTCTTATGTTAGCTTCCCGATGTGGGATCCCTCCATCACCAGAGTTTAAAACCAACACCAACTCTTGTCGTCCCAACATAGCAAAATAATTAAGCTTTGCGTGCCAAGGGATTCAAACCAAAGTCCTCTCACATGCCAACTCACGCCACCACCACTAGGCCATCAACTCATTTGTGTAATAAATCCAACACATTAAACTTTAAAGCGCACCTACTTGCTTCCGGATTTATTGAAAAGAAAAACCACAATATATTGCAAGAGCCAAGACTTGAACCTTGGACCCCTTGCTTCCTCTATGGCGTCACTTCCTTGTCCCTTAAGTGGCACCAACTTGCCACTACACCACACTCCTTTTTGTGTCATCTTTTATGTAACATCCTGATTTTTGGATTTATTCGCGGTTTTCAATATTTTGTAAAGATTTTAAAATTTTGTATTTGGATGTGAAATTAATATTTTTGAGTAGGTAAATGGGCTTATAGAAGGCCCGTGTGTTGGCCAAAACCCGGTTGGATTTTTGAATTTTGGACTTAAAAAGGGTAGGGGGTACTGGCTAAGTGGCCCTTAAGTGGAGTGATGGGTAAATTGCATCACAAATGAGCCTCTGGTAAAGTGGCAAGGGTGACGCCACTAGGCTCCTAGAAAAGTGGCGTGTGGAGCATTGGGGAAGGCATGGGATCGATTCCCAGTGTTGACAAATAGATGCATTTATTTTTAAGTGCTGGAGGGGTAAGTGTTGGAGTCCAGGTGGATTCTGCTAGAGGAGAGTTTGAATCAGTCTAAATGCTTGGATTAAGGAGTGATAAGGGGAAAGATTTAAGGGATTAGGAGAGAGGTTAGGAGTTGGCCGAATTTTGGGAATTGAAGGGGGACAAATCGGCAGAGGGTTATGAGGTTAATATTTCGGCACCTAGGGCTTTGTGAGGTGTCATTTTCTTCTGCTCAGGCACCACAAGGGTTTTTCTTTTCTCTCTTTTTCCTCTCTAGCCGAAACTTTCACCTATCCTATTCTTCTTTCTTTACTTCCTTCTCCAAAGCCGTCCATCAAACCTGCTATTCATCAGCACCTTTGCCGAAGTCGCAAAAGCCGAAATCCTGTGATCACTGCTTGTGCTGATTTCTTCAAAGCCAGGTCCTTCTCTGTTCTTTTGTTTTTATTAATCTACGATTATCTTTTCTTAATCCTAGATACCTGACGGCAATTCTACTTCAAGGTCGTAGCCTCATATCGTCATCTCCTTCACCACCCAAAAGCCGAAAGTACCATTGGTTTAGGGGCTTATAGCCGAAACTTCTTCAACCCCTGGATTCGGGTTTTACCATTGTTCTAAGGATAAATCTGCACCGGATTGCGTGGAAATCAAGTAGGAGTAAGGGGTAAGTACTTATCATCTCAGATCTGTTCTTAATTTACGATGTTAGGAAAAGCCTAAGTCCCTAAAAATTAGGGAGGCTGTCGATTTGAGCATAAGGCTTTAAGGGTTTGTAACTGATGTTTTCTTTCACTGATTAGAGTCTTCTTAAGCGTTGGATCAAAAGCGTGAATCATTGGAACAATCGGATTCCGAGCTAGCTATCGATTTTGGCAAAAAGGTAAGGGTTCAAAGGCTTTTTAGGAACATGGGTCGACTTTGGTTGAGCAAGTTTTGGGTTTAGTGATTACGGTTTGTAAATAAGAACTGTGCTAATCAATTGTAGGATATCGAAAGGGATCTCAGTAGCAGTCGTCATGAATCAGGTGTGTACCGAACACCCTTTCTTAGTTCAATTTGGTAAAAGCTGAAATGTCAAAATTCCGGCATTTCATGGGCTTGTGAGTATGCGAATGCTCTCAAGACGTAGAGTGATGGTTAGATCTAGCACCGCAATGTGGTAAGTATGTTTGTGTGACGTCTTAACATATTTTGAAAAAAGAGGGCCTCGATGGGCCAAAAACTGGGCCCAATGGGCTTACGGACCAATATGGGTAAGAGATGGGCAAATTAGCCTGTTAGTTAGATGGTGGAACCAAACTGCATAAAATTGTTGAAAATTACTGAAGTAGCTTGTGTAGTTGCTAAGTTACGAAAAGTACCCCTAAAGAGCAAAATTACCGATATACCCCTAGGGTTTAAATTGGCTAAGCTGCATGATTGATTAATACTGTATTGTACATGATATGCTTTATTAATATCTGTTGCATGGGATTGGGGTATTGATGGAGGAAGTATTGAAAGTGGTTCATCCACGTACTGGAGGCTTTGCCTCAACTTACTGATATTTGAGCAGCGTTGCTGCAACTGTGGAGTGTAGGGCTGGGTGGGTTGAGATATTCCCCACATGGAGTGTAGGGCTGGTACGGGGCAGTGTAGCAGTTGTTGGGTTGAGTAGTCTCCCCAGATGGGTTTGCATGCATTACTACTATTGTTACCTATGTTACTGAACTGGGCCTATGGGCCACACTGTTATGTAAAAAGGGGCTAAGGCCTTGCTACTGTATGCTGAAAAGGGCTTCGGTCCACTGTGTACTGTTATCCGAATGGGGCTTAGGCCCAATGGGCTCGAGCTGATTTGGGCTTTGGATGGGTTTCTGTATACACTGAGTTTTCCCAAACTCACCCCTTTTTCTTCCATCCTTGCAGGTGAGCCCTAGTTGGTGGACTTGGAGCTGGGTGGGATTCAGAGTGGCCACACGTTTTCTGCAAACTCGTTTTCTTCCGGTGAACTAGATTTTCCATATTTTTCGTTTATGGTTTTGGGTTTTTTTTGTAATAAGGCCGCTAATTATTTTTATGGTTTGGGTTGTTTCTTTATTATTTAATTCTATTATGATAAAACTGATCTATGATAACTAACGAAATATATTAGCTCTAGGACGCGTTTTCAAAAACATTAAGTGATTTCAAAATAACACGAATACGAGTAAGACTTCCGCTAAGAAAACGTTTTCAACCTTAATCATTTTCTTAAGATGGACCTAACCAAACGGTTTTCTCAAAATTATACGAGATGTTAGAGTGTGGCAATGGCGGTGTGCATGTCTAGGATTGGATCCGAAGGGAGCTTGGTACTTAAGCAGTCCGACGGACTCACCTCCTCTTCTTCCTGGTTTCCTACCTGGTGCACAGCTTCCATTCACTTTAACCTACTTTTAAAAGTGTCTTTTACAACACCAACTAAGTTTTCCAACTAAGTAATACAGAATGTTTTGAACGCTTCGATGTGGCGCATCAAATCCGATCATAACGTCTAGGCCGGGTTTGGGGTGTTACATTTTACCCCTTTACTCTTAAAAGCCCAAACTCCAATTGCATCACCTGCTCATAAAATTAAATTTTCGAAGACTACCACGGATTTAACTTAAGTTTAGGCCTTTCAAAGGCCCACTACCTACTAAAATATATATTTTAACCAACCAGAACACACACAAATTTTAAAAATCACAGAAACACAGAAAACCCGAAAATTTAGGCATTACAACTCTACCCTCCTTAAAGAAATTTCGTCCTTGAAATTTCACCTGAATCAAACAGATGAGGATGTTGTTGACGAATCGCCACTTCTAGCTCCCAAGTAGCTTCCTCTCTGCCATGATTACGCCACAGCACCTTTACTAGTGGAACTGATTTCCTCCTCAAAATCTTAACATCTTGATCCAAAATCTGTACAGGCTCTTCCTCAAAAGTCAAGTCTATTTGGACCTCGATCTCTGCAACCGGCACAACATGAGTAGGGTCAGAACAATACCGCCTTAACATGGAGACGTGAAATACATCATGAATCCTATCCAAATCTGGCAGTAGCTCCAACTGATAAGCCACTGGACCCACTCGCTTAAGAATCCGATAAGGCCCAATGAACCGCGGACTTAACTTGCCTTTCCTCCCAAACTCTAATGTTTTCTTCCAAGGTGAAACCTTCAAGAAGACCATATCACCCACAGAGTACTCAATTTCCTTGCGCTTCAAATCTGGATATGACTTATGTCTATCAGATGCTTCCTTCAACCTGTCTCTAATCAACTTGACCTTATCCTCAGTATCTGCCACCAACTCAGGTCCAAGAACTTGTCGCTCAACCAACTCTGTCCAACAACTAGGTGTACAACATCTTCGCCCATACAGTGCCTCATAAGGAGCCATTCGAATACTTGCCTGATAACTGTTGTTGTATGCAAACTTTTCCAACGGTAAGTAATCCTCCCAACTGCCTCGAAAGTCGATAACGCATCCCCTCAACATGTCTTCCAAAATCTAAATAACCCTTTCCGACTAACCATCAGTCTGAGGATGAAAGGCTATACTAAAGTTCAACCGCGTACCCAACGCCTCATGCAACCTTTGCCAAACTGAGATGTGAGTCTAGGATCTCGATCAGAAATAATCGACACTGGCACTCCGTGAAGTCACACTATTTCCGCCACATACAATTTGGCTAACTTCTGAAGTGAATAATCAGTGCGGACAGGTATGAAATGAGCAGATTTGGTCAACCTATCCACAATTACCCTATGAAATGATCAGATTTGGTCAACCTATTCACAATTACCCAAATCGAGTCCTTCTTCGATGGTGTCAAGGGTAACCCACTCAAAAAATCCATGGTTACCCTCTCCCACTTCCAAAGTGTTACTTTCACTGGCTGCAAAAGTCCAGAAGGTAATTGATGTTCAGCTTTCACTTGCTGACAAGTCAAACATTTTCCCACAACTTCTATTACCTCTCGCTTCAATCCAGGACACCAATACAACTCCTTTAAGTCGCGATACATTTTACTCCCTCTAGGATGCATAGCACACAGACCTTTATGAGCTTCTTTCAGAATTGCTTGCCTCAAGTCAGAGTCCTTCGGAATACAAACTCTACCTCGGTAACACAGAACTCCTTCACTGTTCAGTCCAAACTCAGAAGTATCCCCATTCTTAACCTGCCGAAATTGAGAAACCAGGGACTCATCCCTCGGCTGTTTTTCCTTAATCTCATCCACCCAGGTCAGCCTAACTTGCAGTTCTGCTAACAGACTACCGTCATCATACAGATTCAAACGAGCAAACATGGCTCTCAGATCAGATACAGTTCTACGACTTAGGGCATCAGCCACCACATTAGCTTTGCTTAGGTGATACTCAATCGCGCAGTCATAATCCTTAAGCAACTCTATCCATCTCCGCTGCCTAAGGTTCAACTCTTTCTGAGTCAGCAAGTACTTAAGACTCTTATGATCTGTGTATATAATACACCTTTCTCCGTAGAGGTAATGTCTCCAAATCTTAAGAGTAAAGATTACTGCTGCCAACTCCAGATCATGAGTAGAATAGTTAACTTCATGTGGTTTAAGCTGTCGCGATGCATAAGCAACCACTTTACCCTCTTGCATCAGCACGCAGCCCAACATGTGATGCATCACTGCATACGGTAAAATCTTTTCCAGAGTCCGGCTGAATCAGTACAGGTGCCTTGGTTAGAACTTTCTTCAGCTTCTCAAAAGATTCTTGTTATTTCTCATACCAAACAAATGGTACTCCCTTCCTTATAAGCTTTGACAACGGCTCTGCCATCACAGAAAATCCTTCCAAAAATCTTCTATAGTACCCAGCTAAACCCAGAAATCTTTGAATTTCTGACACTAACCTCGGTGGCTTCCATTTCGAAATCGCTTCAATCTTGATCCCTTCAGCAGAGACAACATGCCCCAAGAAAGTTACCTATCTCAACCAGAACTCACACTTACTGAATTTCGCATAAAGCTCCTTCTCCTTCAGCACTTGCAGCACAATACGAAGATGCTCATCATGCTTCTCCTTAGTTCAGAATAAACTAGAATATCGTCGATAAAGACGACCATGAATTGGTCTAAGTATGGCTGGAACACTCAATTCATCAGATCAATAAATGCCGCAAGTGCGTTCGTCAACCCAAATGGCATAACCAAGAACTCATAGTAACCATACCGAGTTCTGAATACCGTTTTGTGAATATCCACCTCCTTAACCCTCAACTGATGATACCCAGATCGAAGGTCAATCTTGGAAAATACTGAAACTCCTCTAAGTTGGTCGAATAAATCATCGATTATCGGCAGTGGGTACTTGTTCTTAATCGTCAGTTTGTTAAACTACTGATAATCAATGCACATCCGCATTGACCCATCTTTCTTTTTTACAAACAACACTGGTACTCCCCATGGAGACACGCTTGGTCTAATGAAGCCTCTATCCAATAACTCTTGAATTTGGGCTTTCAGCTCCACCAACTCCTTCGGTGCCATCCTATAAGGTGCAATGGACACCGGTGTCATTCCAGGCAACAAGTCGATTCCAAACTCAACCTCTCGGTTCGAGGACAAACCCGGAAGCTCCTCTGGAAAAACATCTTGAATATCCTTAACGGTTCTAATTTTATCCACTGTCAGATCCTCAGTTTTTGATTGGCTTACAAATGCCAAATAAGCCTCACATCCCTTTCGAATCCACTTCTTGGCTCTCAATTCCGACATCCATACGCTCGCCTATCACCAAAACCTCCTCATCCTTTGTGGTCTTTAACATTATTCGCTTAGCAGCACAATCCAGAGTAGCCCTATGCTTAACAAGCCAATCCATTCCCAAAATGAGATCGAATTCTTCGAAAGGTAGCTCCATCAGATCTCCTTTGGACCAGGTTCAGAAATTCTTTCCAGCAAGCGTCCACGTAACTAGCCCCAACAAACTTTCCTTTGAAGGCTGTCTTAAGTAGCTCCCAAGTCACACTATCAGCAGGAGTTCCATCTCTCACCGTGAGCCACCATTGATAAGCTTCATCCCTGAGTAACGATATGGCTCCCTTCAGCTTCTGCTCCACAGAGCAGTCCAGATCATCCATAATCCGTTCTGTTGCTTCTAACCAATACTCAGCCACATTCGGAGCTACACCGGAAACGCCCCTAAATATCTCTGCTCCATTGGCCCGGAGCTGCTTAAAAATAGACCCCCGAATTTCATTTAACGTACTTGCCCCAATAACCCTTTCCAAAACTCAGAGTATTGCCTGGGACAGAGCATCGTCCCCAGTACCTCGATCATGAGACTCTACCTCCATTTCCGGTTGTACCGGTGTATCTATTGCCGGCACATGTCTTGAAGACGAAGATTCAGCCTGAGCATTACCTTGACGACGTCCACGGCCTCTTCCACGAACTGCTCGTGTACTCATTTCGTATTATCTGATTAAGAATTTTATGAATGAATTTAATATTTCAGTGTTTATTACAGATGTCTTATGAATAACAGTAATTCAGAGTTTGAGTTTGTTTCCTTTTGCGGTAGCCTAGCTACAGTCTCAGTCTACTAATCAGAGTTTCTATAGTTCCAGTGTTACCCTAATTAAAATACCATGATAAGGTTTTGTACAAGCATATAACAGATATTTCAGAAACAATCAGAAAGGCTTAAAAAAGTTACAGACTTGGGCCAGAGATTCGGTCTGCCACATTCTAAAAAAAAACCTAATTTTAGAAAATCGATTTTAATCTTTAAAATCAATTTATTTGTAAAAAGAAAATATTGGAAACATTCCTGAAAAAGATTTATAATCAAGTTTAAAAAAATGATTTTCGAAAACCTTTATTCAGTGTTTCTTTACAAACTCCCGTTTTTGACCCGTTCCACAACCGAGTTGTTGCAACTTGACTCTAATACCACTAAATGCAATACCCAAAACCCAAACCAGACGTTATGGCCAGATCTAACGTGTCACATAGACTTACGACTTAGTATGCATTCGTTGGTTTAAGTAATTGGGGCGGTCTTTGTAAAAACAGCGGTTGAATGAAAAGCAGGTTTATCAATCATTAGGCTATCCATTTGTTGTGCTTGTTGAGTCTTGAAAAACGTTCATTAATTTTTAAAACCCACGTAGCCTAACACTAGCAGTTTCGACATAGTGTAAATATAATCAGAAAATAAAACCATAGCAGAAAAAGAAATTTAAACAGCAGCCTTATTAAAACTTAAAACCCAAAATTAAATTAGAATATAAAATAGTAAAAATAAACTAACGTAAAAAAACCAACTTTACAGATGATGTGGCCACTTTGAATCCCTAACAGCTCCAAGCCCACTATGGTTGGGGATTTCCTGTAGAGATGAAAATAAAGGGTGAGTTCGGTAAACTCAGTGTGTAACATAACCCAACCATAGCCCAAAACAGATCAAACCTCAGAGTCAGACTTATCTGGGCCTTGGCCCAGTATAGAAATCAGAATGAAACGCATAGGCCCATAGCAGATACAGAACAAATATATCATGAATGCAGAAATCCCAACCCAGAGCCATCCATAACACCCCCGTACTAGCCTTACACCATGTGGGGAGACTACTCGACCCACCCAACCGCTACACACCACAGAAATTGCAGCGAAGCTGCCAGATATTGTGACAAAGTCACCAGATATAGATATTGTGGCTAGGCCACCAGAACAGATATATATATGTGGCAAAGCCATCAGATTGCAGCGAGGCTGCCAGATATTGTGACGAAGTCACCAGAACATATATATGTGGCGTGGCCACCAGATTGCAGCGAGGCTGCCAGAACGCTTCCTCCATCAACATAAACACATGTCCCATGCAACAGAAATAATATGTCATGGCATACGTATACAGAAACAGAACATCATGCTTTTTAGAAAAAATAACCCTAGGGGTAAAATCGTAATTTTGCATGCATAAGGGTATTTCAGTAATTATTACCTATTGCTAAGGTTTCATGCTCATTCTAACGTTTACCAAGTAATCAGAAGTACTTACCTTATCTTTCTACCAAAGTAGGCCCGTTGGCCCATTGGCACGTTTTCGGCCCATTAAGCCCAAAAATACCGTTGTGCACGAAAATGCACACTATGCACTCTAATCATCCAAATCCATCATATTCATTAACAACTATCTCACGAGCGCTCGTACGCTCGTGAGTTCACAAAATACCAACGTTTCGGTATTTCGACTTTTACTGATTCAGTCTAAGGGAAGGTGTCGTTTACACACCTGGTTGATGACGATTGATGACGATATCTCCCACGCGATAATCCTACAATCGATCACTAACACATTAGACTTATGAATTAACGATAACTAACATAAATCCACGTCAACTAACCCAATCATCACACAAGTTAGTCATTTACGCATGAAGGGCAAAATAGTCATTTAACACTCTAGGGGCAAAATGGTAATTTTACCCCACAAAGGTATCTCGGTAATTCTATCCTACAGGGGTATTTCGGTATTTTGACCTTACAAGGGTATTTCAGTAATTCTATCCTATAGGGGTATTTCGGTAATTCTACCCTACAAGGGTATTTCAATAATTCTACCCTATAGGGGTATTTCAATAATTCTACCCTACAGGGGTATTTCAATAATTCTACCTTACAGGGGTATTTCGGTAATTCTACAACTTATCCACTTGGGCCGACGGACCTGTTGGGACCACATGGCCCATTTCAGCCCATCGCGGCCCGAAATAGCCGTCCTACTGCTAGAGTAATGAGAAATACACACCTGTTAGGAGACTGCAGTTAATCCGCGCTCCAAGCACTCTTAACTGACGTCCAACCCAAACGAACACGTCACAAAGCGAAAGGGATCAGCCAAGAAGGGTATGCCTACTCTCCTCATGGTTTGCTCTATTTAAAGCCAGTTCTCCATCTACTCTTATGTTAGCTTCCCGATGTGGGATCCCTCCATCACCAGAGTTTAAAACCAACACCAACTCTTGCCGTCCCAACATAGAAAAATAATCAAGCTTTGAGTGCCAAGGGATTCAAACCAAAGTCCTCTCACATGCCAACTCACGCCACCACCACTAGGCCATCAACTCATTTGTGTCATAAATCCAACACATTAAACTTTAAAGTGCACCTACTTGCTTCCAGATTTATTGAAAAGAAAAACCAAAATATATTGCAAGAGCCAAGACTTGAACCTTGGGCCCCTTGCTTCCTCTATGGCGTCACTTCCTTGTCCCCTAAGTGGCGCCACCTTGCCACTACACCACACTCCTTTTTGTGTCATCTTTTACCCCTTTACTCTTAAAAGCCCAAACGCCAATTGCATCACCTGTTCATAAAATTAAAATTCCGAAGACTACTACGGATTTAACTTAAGTTTGGGCCTTCCAAAAGCCCACTAACCTACTAAAATATATATTTTAACCAACCAAAACACACACAAATTTTAAAAATCACAGAAACACAGAAAACCCAAAAATTGGGGCATTATAGTGACATCGCCAGATTCGGCTATAAAGTCCAGGCCTAGTTTGGGGTGTTACATATTAAGTCAAGCTATGTAAACCACACGGCCAAGGCAATTTTGGGCTAAGTAGGCCGCACTAGCGTGTGGGCCCACATGGGCCCGTAATATGGGTCGTGGGCCCATTTTCACTGTTTGACTACTAAGGTTGTACGGGTCACCCGAGAATACTGTGGACCTACTATTGGGTCAGTAAGTGTATCTAGACCCCTTGATTGATAAAATGACTAAAATGTCCCTACATGGTAAAATTACTGTTATGCTCCTAAGAAATGTATGACTATGTTTGAGCATGTCATATTAAATATATTGATCACATATATGATATTATGACATGATGCATGACATGTTGCATGGGGGTGGGATTTATTATGATTGGAGGAAGTATACTGTACTGGCAGCTCTGCTGCAAATACTGTTTAATGCGGCAACCGGTGCTACTTGGAGTGTAGGGATGGGCGGGTTGATTTTATCCCCACATGAAGTGTAGGGTTGGACAGAGATGAAGTGTAGAGGCTGGTTGGGTAGGATCTATTGAATGTATATCTGTACTGTACTGTTACTGAGATGGGCTCAGGCCCACACTGATACTGATACTGTAAGGCCCTAACTGAAACTGAACTATTACTGAATTGGGCTTAGGCCCAAACTGTTTATCCTCACTGATTGGTTATTTGATATGGGAGTACACACTGAGTTTTCATAACTCACCTATCAGTTTATCTGTACAGGTAATCCCCAAGCTTAGGCGGGTTGGTGCTGCGAAGGACTCAAAGGTGGCCACATAATCGCACGGGCTTTCTCATTGGGTTTTAAAAACATAAGTAGTTTTACCTTGGGTATTTTTAATGTATTAAGGCCTCTTTAAATTTTTAATCTTTAATTTAGGGTTTTATTTATTTCAAGTTATATCAGCTAGCAGTAGGATGCGGGTTTTCAAAAAGATAAATGCTTTTCAAAGACGTCACAAAATCGAAACTTGTTTTAAAAGCTTTCGCTAATATTAACAGTTTAAATAAGATAATAATAATGCTTTAAAATATATAACTTTTTGACAAACAGCTCATATTTTGAAAATGAACGAGGTATCTTAATATTTTTGTTGAGATTACCAAAAGGTCAAAATATAGAACCGATTTTTCAATGATATTATACTTCAATGTGACATCGCTAGATTGGGCTGCAACGTCCGGGCCGGGTTCGGGGTGTTACAAGAAAATTCAATAAGTATAAAATAAGATTTTAAGTTTGCTAATAAGGTGAACAAAATGGTTAAGGGTTATGTAAATATAAGATTAAATAAGGGACAGAGAAAGTGAAAAGAATTTATGTATAATACGTTTGAAAGAAAGAACATTCATTTGAGTTTGGACCTTGAAAAGAACATTCATTTGAGTTTGGACCCCGAATCTGAAGCCTAAAAGAGTGAACACTTAATGAATACGAAAGGAAGATAAGTCCTTAAACACACTATGAGGAAGACAAATGTCTAAAATAAAAAGGAGTAAATACAGTCTGTTAAAGGAAATCTTTAGTGAATTACCTGTCAAAATGAATAAGGCAAAGTTTAAGGACACATTTAAGACATGCAAAGCATCTATTACGCTTGGATGTAAGGAATTAAGTATTTAAGGTTTAATTCACTAAGTTCTTATGAACTTACGAAGGTTGTTTGACAGCATCTAGATGTACTAACATCCAAAGTGTGAATACTATAGTGAAAGATATATCAATGAGGCGATATCTACAAGTATACTGGTCTAGTTGTAATATATTTACAACGGAGTAGGTGAGTCAAGGACTACTTATCTTCTGATCTCATAGTCCAAACTAGGTTGGGTGAAGGTGTTCACGGATTGGCCATACCAAATTTTGGGTTAATTCCTACCTTTGATGACTTCCTAGGGTTGTCATGCCTAGGGTTTTAAGTTCTTCCTTTCCCAAACAATTGAGCTGTTGAGTAACCCCACAAAATAGTTAATAGAGCATACCTCTACTCGCTAATCCCCTATAGAAGGATTAGTTCCTTATGGCTTTCATAAATAATATGGAATTGATGTAAACAGAAAACATGATAAATGAATTGAAGCATAGATTTTAAGAAAATGCTTGATTTGTATTAAAGATGAAAACGAATCCATATAGTTTGATTATCTCCAAAAATTAGACCTCTCGAGATAAAACAAGAACAAACTAAAAATAAACCTAAAACCTAAGAAGAAAGAAAACTAAGCTGAAATTAAAAGTAAAATTCTAAACTAAGTAATTTTCCCCATAATATGTGATAAATGAGCCTATTTATAGATTTCAAGTGGTAGTCCTCCTTAACCCTAGGTTAGTTGACGATCCTAAGCTTTAAGTTTAATTGTGCAAACCAAATACCTTTGGGCTCATGTTTAATTCCCATCCAAAGTCAATGTCACGACACACTAAGACCTATGCTGTAAATAGCATGTAGTTCCTCCTTTTGGGATATCTTTAGGTGTATTCCATGACATTCTTAGGTTGTGTCATGACATCGAAGGTAGTTTCGTAATTTCTCCATTCTGCTCTCTATGTTGCAACATTGAGCATACTGTGTTGCAACATAGTGACCAGTATCTGTTTAATTTTCCTTCTAATGGTCTCCAACACACTTATAAAGTTCATTACCTCATCCTTAGGCCTCATTCGGCCCTAAGGTCGATAAAAGACTCAATTTACACATTTAATTGAATTTAAGAAATCTTACTAAAACATAATTAAATCCTAATGATAATGCTTAATTTCAAGCTCCTAAAGTGCAAAAATTAGTTTAACCTGCAACACTAAATTATGGTAGATCAAACTCTCCCACACTTAAGTCATTGTTTGTCCTCAAGCAACATGAACAGAGGAAAGAAATAAAAGATGTCCCTTAAGCAGATATTATACAAGTATTGACTTTGGAGCACATGACTAGGTATTTCATATTCACAAACAACTTTAACATGATGAGTAATTGACTTACCACTTTTGACCACAAACATCTTAGTTTAGTATATTACAAAGTATACAAACACTAAGGGTCTCACCTGTAAGGATCTATCAGTAAATCATACAAGTAATTTGATTATCCGAGCATAATACATATAGTCATTTATGCGATTGTTTAATAAAATGTCCATTCATGCATAAGGATATTTAGGTCACATAGGACTTTTTGGCTTGTAACGTTTTGAGGCTTAGGACAAGTATGCACTTTAGAAATAGTAAGCATCAAAAGGGTTACAAACACGAAAATAGTTTGGCACATTGTATTGATCCCTGTTCTTCCTCCCATAGTGACCCTTACCCACTTACCGCCTAATTTCTCCTTCTCTCACCTTCGCTGTGACTTTTTCACTTTTCTTTTTCAATCCATCTCACTCACAAATTTTTTTCGCTTTTCAAAGACTTTTCCTACTCGAATAGATTTTCTTTTTGAATTCTTCTTTTTGTTTTGCATTTTCAGGCTACCCTATAGTTCCCATATGACACCAATCTTTCCTATTTTACTCTATTTTTACAAAGTCTATCGTGATGTATCTACTTACCCCTCAATACATAAGATGAGACATCTACAATTGTACAGTGCAGTACCGAAGAAAAAGGACAAATAAAAATTAATGTTTTCAAGCTTGGGTTTTGTAATAATATTCATCAAGAAGTGTTAACAGGCTCAAAAAACGATACTAAAGGTGAATAAATATAAATCAACTTTTTGGCTCTAGGTATGTTCCAAACAATGCCTTAGTTCATCCTTTAAACATCTCAGTATACACAAATTTAATCAACAAACTCAAATTCAACCATTTGTCATTCATACTAGCATGTTCATTTCCTTGTATTTTCTATATTAATTGCTTAATGCCTATTTACAGTGTAACATGTAGAACTTAGTAATCTAATAATCAAAATTTTAAAATCACTTAACATTATGCTAAATTTATTTGTAAACACAAGCAACCTATGAACATGCTCCTAACCAATCACTTGTATTTCTACAAGCTCAAGAACACAAAACACAAGGAAAAATTTAGCACAAATTTTCTATGTTAGCCCCCACACTTTAGTTGACACTGTAATAACCCGATTTAGGGCCTAGTCAGAATAGTGGTTTTGAATCCATGAATCTAACGTAGTAAAACCTATTTTTATTACATTTTTATGGTCTACAATTTTATGAAGTGATTCCGTGAAAATTTTGTTCGAAAATTTTGACATTTGACCACTCAATTTAGCAAAAAGGACTAAATTGTGAAAAGTGAAAAAGTTGAGTTCTACATGCTAGAAGATTCTAATTGTTATGAAATTTTAAATTGAAGGTCCTTAGATGGTAATGAGACCATTTGTTAAGTTAGACAAAAATGGACATGAATTAAGAGAAATTTTATGTTTTAAGTTAGGGGCATTTTGGTCATTTGGCTAATAAATGAATTAAAAATCAAATTAAAAGCCAATTTTTGTCCATATTCTTCCCATGGCCGAAATTATCAAGGGGGAACCATAGCTAAGGCTTGTTCATCTTCCAAGCTCGATTGTAAGTCCGTTCTAGCCCCGCTTTTAATGATTTTTATTTTTTGAGATCCTTGTCACCTAATCTAGCTATTTCAAGGACTAATTTGAAAGGAAATCAAAGTATAATTTTTTACCCATGAAGAATATTTGTTCATTTTGATGTCTAATGGTAGAAAATGTATGTTAGATGTAAGATAAATAACTTTTACTAGGTGATTTTTGATGAAAATGTTAAAAAAGGACCTATTTGTAAAAAGTCACAATATGGTAGTAAAAGTGATATTAAATGAAAAATGTAGGCTGTTATAAGCATAAAATAGGTTCAGCTAGGCTTGGGAATCAAAGAAAGAATCTATTTCAATTTATGAGCCTAGGGACCAAAGTGTAAAAATGTCAAAGTTTAGGGGCAAAAATGTAATTTTTCCTAATCTAATTTTTGAACTGAATTGAGTAATGTGAATAATAAATGAGTTAAATTTACTATTATAGATCAAGAGAAATGAGGTTCGGACCAAGATCGGAGGAAAAATAAAGTGTTTGACCATTAGGTCCCATTTCTACTATTTTTGTACCAGGGTAAGTTGTTATGTAAATAATGCATTGTTTTAAATTATGTTCTAAATACTTTACTATTTTATGAATTATGATTGACCATTGAGCATGCTCAACAAAGTTACAACAAGAGTGAAATCCCGGTTGAACCTTAGGAATAGATATAGGATACAGATGTCATGAAATTAGGGTTACTAAGACTATGTGTAAGACCATATCTGGTATATGACATCTATCTAAGACTTCGTGTAAGACCATATTTGGGATATGGCATCAATATGAGACTTTGTGTAAAACCATAGCTGGGCTATTGGCATCGTACGAGATCTCATGTAAGACCATATCTAGGATATGGCACTGGTATGGTACCATGTGTACGGAACTCCCGAGTATCCTTTAGTATTCCAAGTGGTTCAACGGATAACTTAATGATGTGTCAAAGATGAATTATGTGTAAATCCAACTTGAGATGACTCAGATATGTACATAAAACTCATACGCAATGAGCTTGTTATGTGAGGAACCCTTGGTAAGGTTATGATTGAGTAAATTATGATTATAAGATCTTAATAATATTTATGCCAATTATCATCATGTTAATTGTATGTTAAGTGTTGGCTTATGATGCCTATTATTTGCATGGGAACTTATTAAGCTATATAGCTTACTCCCTTTTCTTTTTCCTTGTCTTATAGTGTCACCAAGCCAGCTCGGGGATCGGAAACTGTCAGAGATCCACTCATACTATCAACTGATTATTTTAGGTACTAATGAATTTGACATTTTGAGTTATGGCATGTATAGGGACTTGGTTATTTTTTTATGTGTCATAATTGAATTGGCCTAATGTGTTGGCCTATATTGGTTGATAATTCATTTTGTAAATGGCCATATGGTATTAGCTAATATTGGTTTAAGTATATATGTATATGATGATGTTTTCATGGATGTGGAAAATTGCATGGTTTAAGTTGATAAGTATGTGATGTTTGTATGTGGTAAATGGTAGCATATGAATGATGTGTGGATGTCTTGATTGTGGCAGAATTGGTTGAATGTAATTGCTTGGATTGGTTTTATGTTATGTTTTGTTGTGTAGGTGTGTGCATAAAAGGGTGACAAAATGGCTTGGTCATTAGCCTTGTTTTTGCCCACACGGGTAGACACACGGGCATGTGTGACACATGACTTGCCCCTTGGGTGTGTGTTCCAGTTGTGTGTTCCCTGCACCTTCATTGTTGCAAAATGCTCAGAATTGAGCACACGGGCAGAGACACGGGCGTGTGTCACTACCATGTGGACGACATGGCCACAGGTACAGGCGTTTGAAGTCTGCACCTATTTTATGAAAATCATAAATTTTAAATCGACCACACGGCCTAGCTCACAGGCGTGTAACTTGGTCGTGTGTCTTCAATTTTTCCTTAGGTTACAAACAGAGAGTTTCACGGGTTAGGGACATGGGCGTGTACATCCACATGGCCTACCCACACGGGCGTGTCCTATGCCACACGGGCGTATGGCTCTTAAAACATGAATAATTTTCTAAGTGTTGTGAAAATTTATAAAGTTTTCAGTTTAGTCCCGAATCACTTCCAATGTATGTTTGGACCTCGTAAGTTCGTTTTCGGGACGATATGAATGTATATGAAAAGTTCTAATTTTGGATGGAAGTTTACGTCTTGATTTTGTATGTTTGCTTGTGTATAAGTCGGGTAATGCCTCATACCCTATTTTGATGTTGGATATGGGTAAGGGTTGTTACATTTAGTGGTATCAGAGCTACAGTTTAGTCGATCTTGGACTAACATAGCATGTGTAAGAGTCTAGCTATACATGCCATAAATGAACTGTGATAGTGTGATGAATCCTAACAATTTTAAATTGTGTTTTAGCATAGTAAATGGATCCCAATCGAGCTGAGGTTGATGACATTGAAAGTAATGTGTCGGCTCCTACTCAAGGGGCAGCGGTGTCTGACAGTAGACCCCTAACGGTTGGTCAGGGAGAAGGGGGTAGGGAAGCCATTCTCTACATGATGAATAATGGTATACGAAATTTGTTCGACAAATTCGAATGCCCAACCTCCTTCACCCCCACCTATTCCTCGACCGGTTCCCGTAGCTCCAGAAGGTATGGAATTTGTAAGAATGAATAAGCCCCTGGTTGATAAGATCCGAAAGCATGGGGTTGAAGATTTAAGAGCTAGTGTGGAAGATGATCCCGAGAGAGCCGAATTTTGGCTTGAAAACTCCATCAGGGTATTTGATGCTCAATGTGTATCTTATAAAAAATATAAGGAAAGAAATTACCCGATTGATCATGATCGCTCCGCCTACTAATGGTGGGTTCTTCCTTCTTTGCTTGTGCAAAGCTCGAATTGTTTCTTTCTCCTTTGTGTGGGGTTCCTACATAGAAAATCATAAACAAACAAAAAAAAACAAAACAACTAATTTTGTTTCTTATCCCACTCCTAAAAAGTTAAATTAAAATTATCCGAAAAATTAATGCAAATCTTTTAAAAAAAGAATTTTAACAAAGTTCAATCATCCTCTTCATCGTCCCATTGTGGCGACTGCCTCATTTCCATCTGGGCTTTTCCTTTTCCCAAGGCATATTCTTGGCTCAAGCTCTTGATCAGTTGTTTAACGTCATAACAATAATGTGCAAGCGTACACTGTCGATGTAAGTATAGTAGATAGATGTGAGTCTATCGGATATTGATCCAACAGAGATAGGTGTCTTTTGTCTATTAATGTCAGTACAATAACTAGATATAAATAAGATGAATTGTGAGGATAGTTTTTGATGTAATAACTTTAAAAACAATAAAAAAAAATATGATGATGATAAACTAGGATCCCCAATGTAACAGCCTGATTTAGATTCTAGTAGGAACGGTGGCTTCAGGACCACGAATCCAAGCCAAAAAAATATTTCAAAATTATTTTCTGTGTTTATTATGTGTGAATTTGTATGTGTGAAATTTTCGTGCTTTAATTTTGTCATTTGAGTGCCCGATTAAATAAAATGACTTAATCGCATAAAATGAAAAATTGATGGTTATTTGTATAAAGGTCGAATTGCTATTGTCTTATTAATTTGAAGTACCTAAGATGTAATTAGACCATGGGATTATGGTGTGTACAGCAATGACCTTAGAATATGTGTTATGTTTATTTATTAATAAAGGGTAAAAATGTAAAATGGTTAATATGTATAATAAAACATAAAAAAATTATAATATGGTTTTATATTATCATGTTCTTCTAAAATAACAAAATAAGAAGAAAAGAAAAACAAACCTAGGTTCGGCCACTTTCTAAGCTTGATTCAAGGTTCGTTTTTACTCAGTTTTTGATAATTTTTACATTTTTGAGATCGTTGCTTCGAATACTATCCGACCCATGCTAGAATTTCTGATTTTGATGAATATTTTGAGTTATGCCATTGAGGAATATTTGTGTTTTGTGATGTTTGATGATAAATTATGGAAGATATGTTTTGGATTAATATGTTTTGTATTGGAATTTTTGATGAATTTGAGTAATTAGGGCTAAATTGAAAAAAATAGTAAATTGAAGGACTAAAATGCAAAAGAAATGAAATGTGTATATTTGTATGTACTAGAGGAACATTCGGACTAAGTATGTTACATGGAGATTTTGTGTATTTTGTGTTTTATGCAATTAGCACTAATTTGTAAAAGTATGAAATATCAGGGGTAAAATGGTAATTTTCCCGTTTATGTGTTGTTGGATTAAATTGAATGAAATTGTGTTTGAATGAGATTAATTTGAAATTGTATAGATCAAGAATAAAAGAAATCGGACTTGGATCAGGGAAAAACGAAAATAGTCGAATAGTCGATTTACATCGTTCGTAGATATCTGAGGTAAGTCTTTAAGCAATTAAACATTGTTAATTTTAAATGTAACTTAATTTAATATTCTGATTTGGAATTCATAGATTTATAGTAAAGTGAGCCGAATATGATTAAGCATGGAAATAATGTATTTGATTTTAATTCGACTGAGTTATAACATTTGAAAGTCCATATGAACTATATGGAATATCTGGAATTTTCGATATATGAATTGTTATGAGACAGCTTTATAATAGTGATATTCAGGCTTTGAGCTTAGCAAGCCTTGTGTTGGTGAATTTAATCGGGCTTTATGCCTAGCAAGCTTATTGCCGGTGTATAAAAATCAGACCTTGAGTCTAGCAAGCCTTGTGCCGGTGTGAGATACAGGCTTAGGCCTAGCAGGCTTTACGCTGGTGAACTATTATAAGTCTATGCTTAAAGGACTTTATGCTGATGTGTTAATTGAATACATTAAACGAGCTAAAATGATCAGGTACGTGATAGTTGGTTACCTATTTGAAAATAGGGTGAAAAAATTTCTTGATATGTGATGAAAAAGGATTCATGAAGTTGTTGTAGTATATGTGTTAATATGAGAGATATATTTGGCCTTATAGTTGTATATGATATAATGTTAAACTTTGAGTGATGAATATATGTCTATAAATATATATGTATATTCGATTATATAAGACAATATGGTTTTGAAATTTGAGAATATATTAATGATGTATACATGTATATTCGGCCAAAGAGAGATTGTCTTATGAAAGTATATGTTATATATGTATGGAATTAAAAGCTTGAAATTAAATGTTTTATGCATTAATTGATTAATTTAGTTATGGCTTACTAAGCTAAGTTAGCTTACTCTGTGTTTTTGTTACTCTATTTTATAGATTTTGAAGTAAGTTACGAGCTCGGGGATTGTCAGTGAAGTCATCCACACTATTGTCAATCTTCGGTACTTTTAAAAGTCTTATTTCAAATTTATGGCATGTATAGGCTAATATGTATTTTGTCCGATCTTGGATATGTATAATTTCAGCCATGCGAATATGGCTTAACTTTTAAGTTTGAATTTGGTTATGTTTGGTCATGGTTTAATCCGTTTTGGTTATAATGCTATATGCTATGAATGAATGGTATATGTGATTAGTGTTATACGTTTTGGAAATGGTTTGATAATAGTTGGTGAACTTGATTGTGGTTGATGAGTCAGTCATGGTGTATATAAATTTTCTTAAGTATGGTTAGATGATTCGGTTTTGGTTGGGTATAGATAAAGTATATATATGAAATTGGTTGTTATGTTTGATATAAATGTTAATATGTGAATGAGCATTAGATGATATATATACTTAAGTTCAAATATGGTAAGGGTTTATTATGATATGTTATGTCTTGTAAAGGTCTAGTAATTTGGCTTAATAGAGGATCAAGATGTTTATTGTATACATGTACATGTGTATGTGTGAGTAATCAAATGATTCTTGTCATTATGATTCAGTTTATAATGGAAATGTATATGAATATATTATGTTTATGTGGTTGGTATAATAGGTACATTTAATGAAGATAAATATTGAGTTGGTATTAGGTATGTTTTGTTAGTAAATTGCATATTTAATAAGTAACAAGTATATATATCCATTTTCAGGTATGTAATTGGTAAACTTCTAGTTTAAGATTGAATGGTGGAATTGGTATGACTTAAATGTTTAATGAAATATTTGTGACCATTTGTGAAGTTGATAATGCCATATATGCTCAGGGATAAAATGCATTGTGATACTATTTAATTAGTTAAATATGCGCACATATAGAATTAAGAAATATAATGTTTGAATTTTATTTATTGGTATTCACTTATCAATAAAGTAATGAACCTGTGATTCGTATATACAATATGTTTTACAATGTATGTTTAATATTTAATTAGTTATATGCTCTACATATATATATGAATATGACCTATGTTAAAATAAGAATGTTCGGAATTGCACTTATGTTCAATAATGCTTCATGACCCTAGTCTGGCGAAGGATACGGGTTAGGGGTGTTACACCCAACATAAATCTTCAGTAGAATACTAAGTGCTCACAAGGTATAAAAATATAGCTGATTGTTGATACAATAAAATTCAATGCATATCTTACTTGGCATTACTCCTTTATTTAATCTAAGACTCAACCATGCATATTAACCTGACCTTCCGATTATGGCAGTATGGCACTATTAAGAAAAAGTTGACTAAATTCCTTTAATCCTCACTCAACTTCCATTGTAATGCTTGTTGGCTCAAATTAACACTGCACTTTCCAGTGTTCGTGACTGCAATAACACTTCCGTGTTAAAAGAACATTCAAACCCTAAGATTAAACAATAAAAGCAATATTAAATAAGAAAACATTTCACCAAAAGTTCATCAGTATTTCTATACAATCATAAAGTAGATAGTAATCACTAGCATTTAGAAAGAAATAAGAAAGAATCAAATGGAGAATACTATCCCTAGACAACTTGACTGAATCTCTCTATTCCCTCTTGTTGCGCACTTAGGTCTCCTTGTCAGGAGCTAGTCTACATCTTGTTTTCATGTTGACTCACCCATGAGAGGTTTAAGCTGCCATGGCTGCAAGCTCCAAGGTCGGACGATGAAGACGATGATAGAGAGAAAAAAAAACTCAATGAGGCCCTTTTTCTTCTCATGTCCACCTTTTATGTCCTCTCCCATAGTACAGGTGTCCTTTCCCTAAAATTATTCTGTCATTGTTCATACAGGTTGGTTATACTAAACTGGATAGCTCACGCAGTTTTGGTTCTTATTCAGACAGTTGTCAAGTATGGTGACAATTCTAAACGTAATCTAGAATTAACCCATGCAGCGACATTATGGACTTTTATCTACTGTGCCAACAATTCTGGATGCAATCTGGAATTAACTCATGCAGCGGCATTAATGCAATAAGATAGCAAAATTAAGGATAAAATAGGCTCATTGAGTTATAAAATGAAATTTACTAAACTAAAAATGCTAAAATGTATGCTAAAGATAACTAAATAGGAACAATTTAACCAATAAGTACGGGGAAGACCTATGTTCTTTCTAATGCTATCACACCCCCAAACTTGAGTTTTTACTTGTCCTCAAGTAAAACAGAAACTAGTAAGGTTACAAAAAATTTTATTAAGGCAAATGATCATTCTAGCAACTTGAACCCTTTAAATTCCCAATGGATTAATCATATTCAAATGAAAGAATATTACATTGACAATTCATAAGCATGAATGAATAAGGTTGCAACTTCATCATTGCTAGCATCATGCTTCAAACCCTAAGTTTTATCTACCATTACAGCATTGATTGTATAATACTAAGTATATATATACATTGTTTTTTAGAATAAGGGATATCGTTGCATTACTATACCCTTGTTCCTGAGAAGTAACGATGGGGTGCAACAAACCCCCAAGGAGTACGTAATTGCACCGACACAAACTCATGTAGTGACAGGCTTTAGCTAGATTTATTTTTCTAATGCTGGTATTGGAGTGTTCCTTTTTTAACATTCCATACTACACCCACTTTGGAGTGTCTTTACTTTATAACTATATATACATATATAAGCAGTTGTACAAAGCAGATTCATTCAAGATTTAAACAATGATAGCTGTCATCCATTACTAATGCAACCTAATCCATTCATCAAAAAATTGAAGCTACAACATTCTGTCAAATTTATCCAACTCATTCATTGCTAATTTACATGATTCAAGAATTAAGCATCAAATGTAACAAAAAAAAATCAAACAATTTCCATTAACTATAATTAAACCTTGCATGCTTCATTTCTGAAAACAAAAATTTTGAAATGTGGGAGCATTACCAAGCCTCATGTACATTCCCCCAAACTTAAAGTTTGCATTGTCCCCAATGCACTAACACAAAAATGTAATGACAATGAAAATGCAATGACAATGTATACTTATCAAAATAAAACCTATAATTACATGTAATGCATGAATACTATAACTAAAACTTAAAACAAACTTACTCAGTTATTTGTAGCCGTCGATGTGGCTACATGATGTTTCTTTTTCCTCATTTTATTCTCCTCATTCTTTCATTTTTTTTATCCTTGGAGTGCTTCATTTCCTTTTCTTTGGGCATTACACCATCCTCGAATTGCTCTTCAGTTCTTGGCTCAGCCCCAGCATCATCGGCTACTATTTTTGTAGGAGAGGCCACTTGGAGTGGTCCTGTGTAGACCACTATTACCCATGAATTGCATTGCTCTTCACTGTTGACATCAACAACTTTCGTTGGTCTTGCTCCAGTTCACTCGAAAGTATCAATATTTGCACCCACAGACTCGGGTGCGGTGACAACCTTCTTAACAAAATCTTGTTCCTCTTTTTCTTTCTCATTTTTAGCAACTTTCTCTTATTCAACAAGAACTTCCTCTTTTGCAACAACTTCTGCTTCTGCAGTATCAACTTCCTTCTCAACAACAGTGTCTTCTTTATCAGCAAAAATACCATCCTCAAATAAGCTATCAATCTTTCGTAATCATTCTTCAATGTCCCTAGATTCCTCTTCTTTCTCATTATCGAAGACCTGCATAATGGGTAGGGATGCCATCGGGCTATCTCAGTCTTCTAAGTCATTATTCGAGGAAGAGAGGTCATAATTGTGAATGATTGGTGGAAAGACAGGGAATTTCGGTAGTAGGGATAGGCTCAGTTGGTGTAATGTGGTTACAATAGAACTATTCCAGGCTCTGGTATAAGCATAAAACAAATTCTAGGATCTCTCTATATCTTCTACTGTAGCGACAAGCTTGATCTAATTGTTGTTGATGGAATTTACCATTTTTTCAGCATTCTTCAGTTTGTGCCACAAAGATGTCTCTGTATTCAGGTTAATTCTTTTGCTGTTGACTTTGGCTTTGCCCTTTCTTGTCTTGCTAGTCTCCACCCCCTTCAGTATCGGCATGTCCTTACCTCGAGTCATTCTTTCTACAGAGGCTTTATTGATTGGGCAATTATTTTCCAAGATTTCCTCACCAGCATGGGGCATAATTCCTCTTTGTTGGCACAATAACATCACCAGTGATGGGAAAACTAAGATCCTAGTTTGCCTTCTGGCGCAGTCGGCTATTTCTTGGTGAAGTATTGCACCCATGTCAATTTTTTGGCCCTTGACGATAGAATGTATCAGACACATTTTGTCTAGGGTGACTGTGGTACTGTGAGTGGAGGGCTTTAGTCTGCAGTTTACAAAATGAAACCAAATTTTACCTTCCAGCGTCAGGAAGGGATGGTGCATCATATAGTTCTTTTGATGGGAACCTATCCAAATTACTCCCTCGACACACAAGTCTCTCACCAACAGGTCTCGTTTTTCATATGTGATGCCATCCATGAACTCGAAGTGTTCATCGACATCGACCTTGGTGTTGTATAGCTCGTTGAAGTTTGTGGCGTCCCATGGTAGTAAACCTTTTCAAACAAAAATAAATTCTAACTCATGATCGTAGAGATTAGCATAGAACTCAAGTACCAATGAAGGCAAGTAGCTTCTAGGATGGTTGCAAAAATTTTCCCACTTTAACTTCGAGATGGTTTTGGAGACTTGTTTACCCAAATCTTGTTGTGGCAAAAGAGAAATGCCCTGCTTGGGATGAAATTTGTGCTTCAATATATTGTTGTGAAATCATTCCTTTGGCACTTTATTTAAAAAGACTATTGGCTTCTTTGCCTGCACTGGCCTGGGGGATTCTGACTCACGGGCTGTGGTAGAAGAGGATGCTTGTTCCCTAGTAGATTTGGTGGCTTTCTTGACTGAACCTCTTGTTTTTGCCATCCTTTCTTAAAGGAAACGATTTAAAGGTAAAAAGATAAGATTTTAAAAGAGAAAAGAAATAAAAATGGTTGCTTGAATGCGTTACAGTCGAAACAGTAAGGGAGAATTTATAGTGAGTGATAGAAGAAGATGGAAAGGCGTGTTATTTTGTGGAGAGATATAAAGCTGGCAGGAAGAGTTGTGTCCAATAGAAATTGTGCCTGCTTATAAGGATCAAACGGCTGAGTGAGTTTTGATCCAATAGTGGAATCTGACTTTCTCTGAATTCTGAGGAGCTATAAATGGTAGTTCAGACCTATGGAATGCACTGACAGAAAGACTTCAATGCATCGACAATGGTACCTAATTATTCTAAAAAAAATAAGGAAAAATTTTTTAACAAAACATAAATAAAATAAAATAAAATCACGGAGTACAGATTAAAAATTAAAACTTTTCAACCAATTTAATGGTATCTACCTACTTTTGATCATTGTTGCCAAAAGAGTTTTCAGCCTCTATCCATTTACTTTGAACTGGTGTCAATCACATAAATCTGAAATTGTGACTACACCATGAGGAAATACGCTAAAAACTTCAAAAGGTCCCGACCAATGTGAATGCAATTTATCTTGGTGCAATTTGAGTCGAGAATTGAATAATAAAACTTGTTGACCTGCGATAAATTGTCACTATGAAATAATCTTGTCATGCCATCATTTGGTATTTTCCTTGTAAATAGTAGCATTTTCATAAGCATTTCTCCTAATCTCCTCTAGCTCAGTGATATCCAACAATCTTTTCTTTCTAGCCGCATCATAGTCCATGTTCACTTGCTTAATTGCCCACATTGCTTTGGGTTTCAGTTTGAGTGGTAAGTGACATGCTTTCCCAAAAACCAATTGATACATTGACGTCCCTAAAGGAGTTTTGTATGCTATCTACAATGTCTATAAAACGTCATCCAATCGGAAAGACCATTCTTTCCTCGAAGGGTTTACAACCTTCTAAAGAATGTTCTTAATTTGTCGATTCGATGCTTTGGCTTGTCCATTGGTTTGCAGATGATAAGTAGTAATCATTCTATGATTAACTTCATATCTTTTAAGTTCACTTGCCACTAGGTTGCAATGAAAGTGTGTACCTTGATCACTAACCAATGCCTTTAGTGTGCCAAATAGGGTGAGTATATGCTTGTGAAAAACTTTTATCACTGTCTTTGCATCATCCTTTGGAACTGCAACAGCTTCCACCCACTTCGAGATGTAGTCAATAGCTACTAATATATACAATTTCCAAATGAACTCAAAAACAGTCCCATAAAATCCATACCCCGGACAATGAATAATTCAACCTCCATAGTTGACTGTAGTAACATTTCATTACATCGAGATATAGAACCGATGCATGTCACCTATTACATTGATTCAAAAAATTATGGGTGTCTCTGAATAATATTGACCAGTAGAATCCTGATTGGAGAAATTTAGTAGTAGTTCTCATACCACCAAAATGACCGCCATAAGGAGCATCATGACAATGCTTCAAGATTGAAAGCATCTTTTCTTCCAGACCACAACATCGAATAATGTTGTCATTGCATACCTTGAATAAATATAGCTCATTCCAATGATACTTCATTACGTCACGAAGAAATCTTTCTTTTTTATGATCTTTGACACCCAATGGGAGTTTTCCACAAACTCGATAATTAACAAAATCTGCATACTAAGGGGTTGTATCTACAGCAAATAACTTCTCATCTGGGAATGCATCGACAATTTGAAGTATGTTTCCATCTTCCCTGCCAACTTCCAATGGAGAAAGATAGCCTACAACTTGATTCTCTGAACCCTTATGGTCTTTTATCTAGATTCCAAGTTCTTGCAACAGTAATATCCAGCGTATCAGTCTTCGTTTAGCATCCTTTTTCACAAAGAGATATCTCAATGCTTAATTATCAGTGAATACAGTAACCTTTATGCCATAAGATACGAATGAAACTTGTCAAAAGTAAAGACTATAACCAGAAATTCTTTCTCAGTGGTGGTATAATTGAGTTGAGCCTCTGTAAGAGTTTTGCTAGCATAATAGATGGCGTGAAATATTTTTCCTTGTCGTTGTCGTAGCATTGCACTCACAGCAAAGTCACTTGCATCACACATAACTTCAAAAGGTTGAGACTAATCGGGTGCAACGACAATGGGTGCATTCACTAGCTTCTTTTTTAACTAAATAAAGGCATCTAGACATGTATCGTCAAAGAAGAATTTTTGATTTTGTTCCAGCATTAGCATAAAGGCTTTGCAATTTTTAAAAAAAAATCTCTAATAAACCGTCGGTAAAACCCCGCATGTCCTAAAAAACTGTGAATACCTTTCATGTTTGTTGGTATAGGTAATTTCTCAATGATTTCCACCATAGCTTTGTCCACTTGAATGCCTTGACTAGAGATGCAGCGTCCTAACCCAATCCTTTTAGTTGCCATAAATTGACATTTTTCCCAATTTAGGACAAGATGTGTGTCCTCACATCGCTTTAGTATTTTATCCAAATTGCCAGCGCAATGATCAAAATCATTCCCATAGATTGAGAAATCATCCATAAACATCTCTAAAGAGTCTTCAATCATATCTGAGAATATTTCCATCATACACCTTTGAAATGTGGCTGGTGCATTGCAAAGACCAAAAGGCATACGGCGAAAAGCGAAAGTACAAAAGGGTAGGTGAAGGTTGTTTTCTTCTGATCCTCCAGTGCAATAGCAATTTGGTTGTACCCAAAATAGCCATTTAAAAAGCATTAATAGGATTTTCCAGCAAGCCGGTCCAGTATTTGGTTGATGAAATGAAGTGGGAAGTGATCCTTCTTTGTGGCTGATTAAATTTGTGATAATCCATACAAACTTACCATCTTGTAGGAATGCATGTAAAAATTAATTCGTCCTTATCGTTGCGAATAACAGTGATGCCACTCTTTATAGGCACGCATTGCACTGGACTTACACAATTGCTATCAAAAATCGGGTAAATAATTTTAGCATCAAGCCATTTTATGATTTCTTTCTTGAAAACTTCCTTTATCTTCTCATTTAATCTTCTTTATTGTCTAATCAATTTCTTGCCTTCATCTTCTAACTTGATCTTGTGCATGCAAAAAGAAGGACTAATACCTTAAATATTAGCAATACTCCTAGCAATAGCTCGTTTGTGTTGCTTGAGAATATGGACCAATTTCTCTTCTTGAGTTGTATCTAGTGTTGCAGAGACAATAACTGGGAGAGTATTTTGATCACCTAGAAAGACATATTTAAGATGAAGAGGTAGTGGTTTCAATTCTAGAGTAGAAGTTTCTTCAATAGATGGTTTGAAAATTGGGGTTGTTCTATTGGCTAGGTCCAAGGATTCAATCTGCCATCCATGCTTGAGTTCTAGATTATGAGCTTCAATCATGCTGTCATAATTGACTAAGAATTTGGCATTAGATGTCACTGAAAACTCTTCAAAGAGTGTTGTGCTTTGGCCATTGAATTCTTCCTTAATTAGATCATCTAGCAAATCAGCAGTATGGCATTCTTCTTTATCCTTGAATTGAATAGATTTAAAAACACTGAAGGTGACTTGCTCATAATTAAGCCGCATATTTAGTTCACCTTTATACACATCAATCAGAGTTCGATCAATGGCTAAAAATGGTCATCGCAAGATTATGGGAACCTCCTTGCCTACCTCATAGTCAAGTATGATAAAATCAGTCGGAAAAATGAATTTATCAACATGAACTAAGATATTTTTTATTTACCCTTCAGGTTGAACCAAGGATCAATCAGCGAGTTTTAATGTCACGTAGTAGAATTCATGTGACCACATTCCCAACTTTTTGAAAGTAGAAGGTGGCATTAGGTTAATGCTACATTCCAAGTCAGACAAAGCCTTACCTAAATAATGATTGCCAATTGAACATGAGATGGTAAAGCTCCCAGGATCTTTCAATTTAGGGCTTAACTTGTTTGTCAAAACAGCACTACAGCCTTTTGTGGGTGCAATAGTTTCAAATTAGTGAGTTTTTTCTTTTTGGACAAGAGGTCTTTCATAAATTTCCCATAACTTAGAATTTGTACCGGAGAATCTAGTAAAGGAATGTTGATCTGCAGTTGCTTCAGTGTGTCTAAGAACTGCTGATACTGCTTGTCATGCCCATTCTTCCTGAATCTTTATGGGAAGGGTAAAGGTAGGGATATATCTACTTGCGCCGACACCTTTGATTGCGTCAACAATTTCGGAGGCTGAAAAATAGGCATATGAGTTACAATTTGTGGAACTTCTTTGTCTTGTGCATTGAAAAGTTCTCTAGATTCAACCTTCTCACTAGTGATCACTCCATTTGTATCTTGAGGTGCTACAGTAGAGTCGATAAACATTTTGCTAGTTAGTTTACCACTCCTAAGAGTGATAGCCTTACAATGTTCTTTCCCCATCAGACTAGGATTTTCCACGTCACTAGGTAATTAACTGGTGGTTGAGTATTCAGATTTGAAGCAAGTTGTCCTAACTGTGCCTCCAATGCTCAAATGGAATATGAATTCCCTTGGACGATAGCTTTCGTACAAGTAATATGCTTCCACATTAATGCCTCAAGAGTTGCTAACGGGTCAGAAGTAGAAGCTTGAGTGTACGGTTGCTGTCGATGTCCTTGAACATGTTGATTTGGTATTGAAGAATGTTGTGGCTAAGTCGGATTTTGGTTTGGATGTGTCTGGCCTTGTTGTGCATCCTGAGTGTGTTGATTGTAGTTCTGCTGTCTGGGATTATAATTTCCCTAAGTAGATGTATTCCTATATCTGAATGTCGAAGCATTTTGTCCAGCATTCTGAGATCGCTAAAATGATTGGTTATGTGCAGAGTTGTTGTAAGAATAACCACAAGAATTGTTACGAATGTTACTAATCTCACAAGTTGTGGATAGTCTTCATAACTATGGTTGTCACTACAAATCTCACAAGAAAAAGTAGGAACATAAACTGCTGAGCGACTTATATAGGTGCAACGCCACTCATCCCTTGCATATTTTTACTCATGTTTGTGTGTGAACAAACTTGAGCACTTAGTGTAGTTATTGCATCCAACTCAATAACTCCTAGAGTAGTTTTTGCTTGTGCAGCTCTAGGGACAGGGTATTGATAATTATTTTGAGCAATTCTCTCAAGAATTCTCATAGCATCATTATAAGTACAATCCAACAGAGGTCCATTGGCTGATGCTTAGACAAAATTTCTTGTATGTGAATTCAGACCATTATAAAATATTTCAGTTTGTGTTTCTGGTTGAATGTCATGTATGGGACAATGTCGAAGTAAAGTTTTATAACATTCCTATGTAGTGTGAAGATTTTCATCATCCATTATTGATAAGCAATAATATCATTTCGAAGATAAGCATTCATTGTCAGCAGGTTAAATCGCAAAACAAACTGTGTTGCTAGTGCATCCCAAGAAGTAATTGATCTTGCAAGTAGTCCAAAAAACCAAGTATGTGCTCTTCCCTGTAAGGAATAAGGAAATATTTGCATCTTCAAGGTATCATCAGGAACGCCTTGTTGAGTAAAGGAAGCACAGATCAATAAAAAGGATTTAATATTTTTCTCTAGCATCCTCATGTGGCAGTCCAACATATTGTCCATTAGAATTTAGCATTTGAAACATTACTGGTTTGAGTTTAAAATTCCCAGCTTGGATTGTTGGCCTAACAACTCATGGTTGCAAATCATCCAAGACAGGTACTACAAAATCTCGTATAGTCCTATTATGTATGCGAGCATCTTGAGGCAATAATGGGTTATCAACATTTTCTTGTTGTATTGGGGGTACGGTTGCATTGTTCCCTAGTAGAGCCATATTTCTTTGTTCTTGAAGTCTATTCTGAACAGTCCTTTCAATTACTAGATCAAAAGCGACAACAAAGTCCGAATTTCTTTGGGTCATAAAAAACCTAAAATAAAGTTAAAGAAATAGAAACAAAGAAAAACAAACAGTTAGTGAATACTAAATATTAATAAGGAAAATAAAGTGCAAAAACACAAAAAAAAATCAAACAAACACCATCCTAAGCAGCAGTGCCAAAAACTTGATCGGCTATTTAACATCACAGCAATAATGTGCAAACGTACACTGTCGATGCAAGTATAGTAGACAGTTGTGAGTCTATTGGATATCGATCCCATAGGGATGGGTGTCTTTTTGTCTATTAATGTCGGTATAGTAACTAGATATAAACGAGATGAATTGTGAGGATAGTTTTTGATGCAATAACTTTAAAAACAATAAAATAAAATATGATGATGATTAACTGGGATCCCCAACATGAATCTTCAGTAGATTACTAAGCGCTCAAAAGGTATAAAAAAATAGGTGACTGTTGGTGCAATAAAATTCAATGTATATTTTACTCAGTGTTACTCCTCTATTTAATCTCAGACTCAACCATGCATATTAACCTGACCTTCGAATGATGGCAGTATGGCACTATTAAGAACAAGTGGACTAAATTCCTCTAATCCTCACTCAACTTCTGTTGTAATGCTTGTTGGTTCAAACTGTCACTGCAATTTCTAGTGTTAGTGATTGTAATAAACTTTCGTGTTAAAAAACATTCAAACCCTAAGATTAAACAATAAAAGCAAGATTAAATAAGAAAACATTTCACTAAAACTTCATCAGTATTTCTATACAATCATAAAGCAGATAGTAATCACTAGGATTTAGAAAGAAATAAGAAAGAATCGAATGGAGAATACTATCCCTAGACAACTCGACTGAATCTCTCTATTCCCTCTTGTCACACATTTAGGTCTACTCGTTAGGAGCTAGTCTGCATCTAGTTTTCATGTTGTCTCACCCGTGAGAGGTTTAAGCTGCCATGGTTGCAAGCTCTAAGGTCGGATGATGAAGATGATGATAGAGAGAAAAAACTTAAGGAGGCCCTTTTCCTTCTCATGTCAATCTTTTATGTCCTCCCCCACTGTACAGGTGTCATTTCCCTAAAATTAGAGGTTTTAGAAAGGCTTTGAAAGAGTTTGGGTGTAAATATTAGGTTAAGCTATACTAAAAGGGTGTTTTTATGTTTAAATTTAGTGTTTTTTATGTTAAAAATTGAGTATTTGAAGGATTATAAATTCAGGTTGCGCAATTAGGCTGGGTTGACCTTGCAGAAAATTACAGTGATATCGCGACATAGGGGTTCCATGTCACGACATCCCTACCAGATTGTCCCTATCATGAAACTGGGGTTCAATGTCGTGACATACCCCACACTTTTGAAAATCTTGAAGACTGACCATGTGGCGACACAAGACAACGGTGTCGCGACAACGATATGATTTATGTAATTCTTCGCTTTTGTCCACAATGTTGCGACATGGAATGCTGTTTAGAGTGCTTTCAAGTTCATAGTAATCCTAACTTTGATCTACCTATAATATTTTAAATAATTGGTTAGTGAAATATACAATTTTGTACAATTAGTAAGAGTTTTTACATAAAAATGTTAGGTCTTGTTGCCAAACTCGTCCGTCAGCTCAGTCAATTTACACCATGGTACTTCTTGTAGATTATCTCTGTTTGTATTGGTACAACACCTATCGTTCCATTTGATTCTTCTGTGATTGTCTCCCTCTAAACTTACCTTTCCGACCAACCTTAAAAACTTAGAATTCTTTCCATAGATCATAGCTATTAATTATTTGTAGTATCACGTAATCGTGCAACTATTTTAATTTTCACTTAATATTATTGTTTCGTAAGATGCTTGAGAATTGTGGATCATATTTGTCACTCATTGTGTTTTAGCGCATCTTATCAATCAGGAATGGCCTTTCAGAAGTACTTGAAGTGATGATTGGTAAAGAATTTTGAACTACCACACTTGGATTCAGAATTTGTGGCGTTTTAAACTTGTCCATTTGTTTATAGATAATTTTCACGAATGGCTCTTGTAATGTCTGAACATTCTGAGGTGCTCACTGCTTGATGCCTATGCTCATGAGTTGTCCTACTTGACTAAGGCTTTCTTTGTAATTACAGGTTTTGTTCGTATATATTTTTCCAATTATGTTTAGTCTCTGAAAAATTCCTAGATCATAGAATCTCTTAGGTGCCTGGTTTAGGACTAAAATCACACAAAGGATAGTCAATTTAGGCCTATCAGCTCGAACTATTAGTTTATCTTTATTATGCTTTATGATGCCTTGAATCTACATGCATTCTTCTATTCAATCAACTATGACTACCATTGTCTCTATTGGCTGGTTTGTGTCGTACTGCTCTTGTGTTCAAACCATAGCAGAAGAACTTAAGATTGTTGGAATGATGAGTTCCATGTTTATCTGATTATTAGGTTCACTGGCCTCTTCCACTAGCTTTATACCTTTCCTTGCTCTTGTTTCGTTCATCTTTTCTGGATATTCTTCTGTTTGCTTAAACGAATAATAATTTAGGATTTCCTTTCTCCCACAAGCGTCTTTAGTGACATCCTCTCCTTTGCTCAATTCTAGACTTGAAACCTCTTGATGTCTTTCTGGTGGTATATAAATGTGGTCATTATCATCTTAGGAAGGAGTTAAAGCTTCTCCTCGGAGTTGGCTTAATTCAAGCATTAATAATCGTTGGTTCTTTTGTATCTCCTATTCCTCATAGGCTCCTTCTTTGTAAATGTCAGATCGTATTCTAGGTCTTTGTTTGACTATATCTAATTGAAATTTTCAATTCTCTTGTAGACTGGTTTCCTTAGTCTATGGCGGCTATAGTTATAATTTGGAATGAGCACTAGGGGTTTCCTGAGAAAAATAGATAAGTAATAGTGAAGTTAGTTAGTTAAATAAGTTAAAGATCGTATCTGTAACCTAAAATTTTCCTAATTATTCTTTATGGATGAAAAAATTAAAATCAAACTAGTGATGTTTCCCCCTCGACAACGGTGCCAAAAATTTGGCCGCCTCCGGACGTACTAACGTCTAGAGTGTAAATATTGCAATGAATGATATATAAATGAGGTAGTATCTAGAAGTATACGGGTCTGGTTGTAATATAGTTACAATAGAGTGGGTGAGTACTCTGAGGATCGTACCCGAGAGAGGCTAGTACTAGGTCAATTTTATCCTAAACATCAAAAGATCTAATCAGTACTTGGATTTAGTTATAGTACAATAGTAAAATAAAAGGAAATTTTTAAGAATTTTATGATAATAAATAAAATAACATGAGGAAATAAAAATTCAAGAGATCAAAATGTAATATAAATCAAATCTGATTATCGATCATTAGCTCAATTCAATAATACCCATTAATTGTCACTTTGAGTTCCTCGTCAATTAACTAGTTGCTACACAGTAGGATCTTCCCTAACCTTCCACTCAAATAATAAGTTGACAAGGACTACTTATCTTCTGACCTCACAGTCTAGACCAGCTTAGGGTGAAGGTGCTCATGGATAGGCCATACCAAATTTTAGGTTAATTCCTGCCTTGATGACTTCCTATGGTTAGCAGGCCTAGGTTTTTAAGTTCTTCCTTTCCCAAACAATTGATCCATCGAGTAACCCTACAAAACAATTAATAGATAATACCTCCAGTCGCTAATCCCCCACAGAAGGATGAGTTCCTCATGGCTTTCATAAACAATATGGAATTGATGTAAAGAGAAAACGTGATAAATAAATTGAAGTGTAGAGTTTAAGAAAATGTCTGATTTATATTAAAGATGATAACGAATCTAAAGAGTTTGATTATTTCCACAAATTAGATCTCTTGAGATAAAACAGGAACAAACTGAAAATAAACCTAAAACCTAAGAAGAAAGAAAACCAAGTTGAAATTTAGAACAGAAATTCTAAACTAATTAATTGCTCCCCATAACATGTGACCAAGGAGCCTATATTTTAGGTGGTCGTCCTCCTTAACTCTAGTTTAGTTTATGTTCCCAAGTTTTAAGTTTGAATGTGCAAACCAAAACTCCCCCTGGCTCGTGTTTAATTCTCTTCCAAAGTCGATATCGTGACACACCAGGACCCGTGTAGTGACATAGCATGCACTATACTCCTATTGGGATATCTTTAAGGGTATGCCGTGATGTCCTCAAGCTGTTTCGCGACATCAAATGGAGTTTCATAATTTCTCCATTTTGCTCCTTATGTTTTGACATTGAGCATTCTATGTTGTGACATAGTGACCAGTATCTGTTTAATATGCCTTCTAATGGTCTTCTGCACACTTATAAAGTTCATTAGCTCACCCTTGGCCTTATTCGACCCCTAAGGTCGACAAAAGACTTAATTTGAAATTTTTATTGAATTTAACAAAACTTACTAAAACATAATTAAATCCTAATTATAATACTTAATTTCAAACCCCTAGAGTGCGGAAATTAGTTTAACCTGCAAGACCGAATTACGGCAGATCATTATTTCATGTTTCAAGTTGCAAAGAAGTAGCAATATGAAGGACAATGCCACAAAAAGGAAGTGGCGCGATCGGATTTTATGTATACAAAGGAAGTTAAGTGGTGTGCTTAAGTTTAAGCATAAGTTTATTAAGTAGAATTACAATATGTATATAACAGGCTAATAGATAAAATAGAAATCAATGAAAGTTTTTTATCATGAATTGTGTACCATACAATATGCATCCACAAGAGACTTTTTCATATTTATAGATAGAATTTGTATATAGGCAAAAAGTTTAAGCTACATTTATAGGACGTAACACCCAATACTCGGTTTTGGTTCACATAGCTTGTTGCTATAAGCAACTGGAGAGCTATAAGACTGTCAAAGTGTTTTTAAACAAACTAGAAGACACATTTGGAGGCCAATTTACCTTGGCTCGATAGTCTACTATTACTAGTTTGATAAATGCCTAGTAAAAGCTCGACACTCCAGTCAAAGACCATATGATATCTTATGGGATACTTTTTTGAGCCGCAAACAATGAGACCAATTTGGACCAAAACACTTAGATTGAAATGTTGTTCAAGAGCTTGTCTAAAGACTTTGTTGGCTTTCGAGCCATATATACCTTGGTAATAAGAACTTGAAGCTTGCACCACTCACAAAGTAGTTACAATCTTATGAGTTGATTTTGAATGGCAGTCAACTGGTCTGAATAGCAAAAAAAATATATGTAACACCCCTTACCTGTATTCGACGCCAAAACAGGGTACGAGGGATTACTAGACTTACCACACAAACAATCATACAATTTTGAGCCATAAATTTTTGTCAAAATTAAAATCATTTGCATTAATCATAAAGTCCCTAATATAAGCCTACGAGTCCCAAAATAGGCATTGGAAGTGGTCCGAGACTAAACCGAGAACTTTGAAAAATTTTACAAAACTTAGAAAATTTTTGCCTTAAATAGGGGTCACACACCCGTATGGTTTGGGACACGCTAGTGTGGGCAGGGCATGTGGCTATACATGCTCATGTCCTGACCCCATGTAACTCTTTGACTTGTAACCCATAAACAAATTGATGTCACACGGCCAAGTCATACGCCCGTGTACTATTAATTTTCATGAAATAGGTGTAGACTTCACACGGCCAGGACACACACCTGTGTTTGAGGCAGTGCCGTCCACACAGCTGAGACACACGCCCGTGTCTCTACCCATGTGCTCAATTCTAAGCATTCTGTTTCTCAAAATTTTGGTGCAGGGGACACACGACCAAAACACATGCCGATAGAGTAGACCATGTGTCACACACGGCTTAGACACACACCCGTGTGGACAAAATAAAGGCTATTTACCAAGCCATTTGCGACCCTCATTTAAACCTAAATTAGACCAACTCAATACAACAATTAATGGCATATTTAGGCAACCAAAACATCCAAAATTATGACCAACACAAGCCAATACAATAGCAACATCCATCATACTCACAACATTTATTATGCCCTAAATCAATCATGCAAATTTCACATTCATTAAGCCTCAATCTACTACTTTCAAGACACCTAGTTGTGCACAATTTTATCATCTCATGATATATCACATTTCCAAACATTTCACATTCATGCTATGAATCACAATCCGTCATTCACCAAGCATACCATGACCATATCACTACAGACATTAGCACATATATGAATATACTTAGGCTTTCAACCATGTTAGCCAAAATAAGCCAATTTACATGGCCAAATATCAAACAAGCCTTTGACATTCACAAGCCAATTCATTTGGCTAAAATCTTAATAACACATATAACAAAATAACCAAGTCCCTATACATGCCATACTTTCAAAATACTAAGATCATCAATACGCAAAATGAAAGTTTGATAGTGTGATTCGAATCTCCAACGATCTCCTATCTAAGCTAGCTTAGCGACACGATAAAAACATGGAAAATAAACAGAGTAAGCTATATAGCTTAGTAAGCTCGTATGCAAGAAATAAGGAACCTTACCATGCATATAACATTTAAATAATATAATATAATTAAATGTAAATTTACCATAGTATCATAATTCATTTCATCACAAAACTTACCTCATTTTCATCATTTCAAGCATTTAATAAACTTGAGCCTTACACACATACCTGATCCATCTCGAAATGAACTTACACATACTCTCATCTTTGACATACCCGTGAACCACTTGGAATAAAAATGTTGGATACTCGGGAAATTTGCACACTAAGTACCACATATATAGCCAAACCTACCCAAGTCTCATATCACATAGTTGCTCGCTCTCGAGCTATCAACGGGCCTGCTCACACAAGCTGTCAACCAAGACATAGCTACACAGTGCTGCTCACACAAGCTGTTAAGTATCCGCAACATATGCCGGTATACTCAGCCACCAGTAGGACGTACAAGACCAGAACCCCGAATCACATAATCACATAACACATAATGACCCTAGTGACATGTCACTTTTATCCTACCCTATTCCTCAAGTTCAAATGGGATTTCTAGCTTGTCGATTCGTCGTCGAACTCATTCGTAGAGTTATACTCATTCACATAATCAAACATACAATTCATGCAATATTAAAGCATTTAAGTACAATTATTCTAAAGCTTATTTTTAACATACGAACTTACCTCGGTACAAAATGGCTAATAGTTCAATTTAGTCCACAACTTTGTTCTTTCCCTGGTCTTGGTCAGAACCTCGTCTTTCTTGATCTATAATACCACATTTAACTTATTCAATCATCACATTATTCAATTTAATCCTAAAAAAAACCTTATGGAAAAAATTACATTTTTGCCCCTAATTTTTGAACTTTTTTCATTTTAGTCCCTAGGCTCGTAAAATGGTTTTCATTCGATTTCTTCATTACCCAAGCCTAGTCAAATATTATTAGTACTCATATCAGCCCAAAATTTTCATTTATTCACATTTTTACACAGATTTTACAACCTTTATAAATAAGTCCCTATTTGATATTTTCATCATAAATCACTTGGTAAATGTTGTTTATCTAACACCAAACATGCATTTTCTACTATAAAAAAAACAAAATAAAAAAATATTTAACATGGGTGAAATTTTAGACTCTGATTTTATTTCTAATTAGTCCTTAGAATAGCCAAATCAAGTTACAACATTTACAAAAACGTAAAAATCATTAAAAACGGGACAAAGACAGACTTACAATTGAGCTTGGAAGTTGGCCAAACCCTAGTTATGCCTCCCTTAGTGATTTTTGACCATGGGGGACTAAATTGGGGAAGATGACATCTTTTTATTTGTTATTTTTGTCTTTATTTACCAAATGACCAAAATGCTGTTCACTTAAAACTTTGAAATTTTATCTAAACATGTCTATATTTTTCTAACTTAAATTATAATGGTCTAATTACCATTTAAGGGCGTCCAATTTAAAATTTCATAGCAATTAGACACCTCTAGCTTCTAGAATACACATTTTGCATATATTGTAATTTAGTCCTATTAGTCAAATTGGACACTCAATCGATAAAATTTCTTAACAAAATTTTCACACAATCATTCAATCATACTTTAGATCTTAAAGAAATAATAAAATAAATATTTCTACTTTGGATCCGTGGTCCCGAAACCACTTTTCCAATTTGACCCTAAAATAGGATGTTACAATATAATTGTCGCTTCATCCTCAAAAGGGAAGGGAAAACGCACTAAAAAGGCAAGGCTACAACAAGTGGAAAGGAAGAGGACCAGAACGCCTAAAGGCTTATATAAGTCTAAATGCTTCTTCTGCTGTAAGAAAGAACACATCAAAGCAAACTATAAAGAGTGGAAGGAATACCTGGCCACTGAAGGCAAAGTTACAGGACTCTCTTTTATAGAAGCTTGTTTAGTGAAGGATTAAATAGACCACTAGATCTGTAACACCCCGTACCCGAGACCGTTGCCGGAGTCGGACACGAGGGGTTCACAGACTACATTCACTTACTTGCACAGTTCATTTTAAAAATTTCCAGGCAGTTGGCTAACTGTGTCACTGTCACCTTAAAAATCATATCTTGAGTTCTAAAACTTGAAAATCAGTTTCGTAATTTTTCCATGAAACTAGACTCATATGTCCATCTGCATATTGTTTTCTAGAATTTTTGGTTGGGCCAATTAGTACAGTTTATTAGTTAAAGTCTCCCCTGTTACAGGGTACGACTACACTGACCTTCATGCATTACGATTTGGATATCTCCCTGTACAGGGCTTCAATACTGATGTCGTTTGTTTCTATAGAAACTAGACTCAAAGAGGAATCTATACATATATGGAATGACTTCTAAATGTCACTGGTTAATTTATAATGAATTTCCAAAGTCAGATCAGGGGATCCAGAAACCATTCTGGCCCTGTCTCACGAAAACTTTTACATCTCATAATATACTGTTCATATGAACGTTTCGTTACTTTCCTATGAAAATAGATTCATCAAGGTTCGATTACATAATTTATTCACCATTTAATTCCATTCTTACTATTTTTAGTGATTTTTCACATCCACATCACTGCTGCTGCCAGCATCTATTTTTAAGGTAAACTTTACCTATTTCATGATCCTCCATGGATCAACTAGAGTTTGTCATACATATTCCAAAAAAATGATCATGAATAACCATTCCCATCGCTAACCGTTACCAACATTTCCATACCTCTCGATGGACAACATACAAAACGATTATAATACTATGATCAAAGTATATTTAAGCCATTTTCGAATGGCTATCCAAATTTACACAAAACCGAAGGGTACATGACCAACAACAAAAGGGTAGTCCTATACATGCCATTTCAAAGTTGAACCAAAAGTATACCAAAAGGAGCTTTGATAGTGTGGGCGACTTCGACTTCAAAATCCCGAGTCCGATAGCTGAAGAACCAAAATCTACAAAACAGAGAATCAAAGAAACGGAGTAAGCATTAAATGCTTAGTAAGTTTTGAGCAAAGAATTTAGACACAACCAAAGTATAGCATTCATGTAGCTAAACAGATTATTTCATATGCACAAATTTTCAATATCATACTTACTTCACATTACCAACCCTTATATTCATACACAAAGATCAACTTAGCCAAAGGCCGGTAGCTCATTTATCAACTGAGCGAATACTTATTTGTAAGGGCTCAACTAATTCAAAGCACATACGAAACATACCTCAATATTGGGATGTTACAAGCGTATTAACTGAAATTTTTACAGCAAGATCGTTCATTCCCGAATCACGTACCTTCGGAATTTAACCGGATATAGCTACTCGTTCAAATGCCTTCGGGACATAGCCTGGTTATAGTAACTCGCACAAATGCCTTCGGGACTTAACCCGGATTTAGTAACTCACACCAATGCCTTCGGGCTTAGCCCGAAATTAGTATCTCGCACAAATGCCTTCGGATCTTTGTCCGGATATGGTCACTTAGCACAAAGCCTTTGGGACTTAGCCCGGACATCATTCGAATAACCATGCACATTTAACAATAAATCATGACACATTCGTATTTCATTTTCATTAGCAAAACTCAAACACAAGACACTTATCACTCTTGCAATTTCGGCTCAATAGCCACACACAAAGAGCATGATTTTGATTTGCTTAAAACATGATCTAATCAAATCATAATTTAAGCTCTATTACTCAAGAACTTACCTCGGATGTGGTCGAACGTTTTCAGCGGCTATTTGATAACTTTTTCCTTTCCCTTATCCAACTCTGGTCCTCTAAGCTCTTGAGCTAATTCAAACAAATTTAACTTATTAAAGTCTCATTATGCTAGCTTATGGCCGAATATGACAATGAGTTTGATTGGTCATATGGCCACCTTCTAGCTCAACTACACAATGGTCATATGCATTTTTAATCACATCAAGCAATTTAATACAATTCATTCGAACATCAAAAGAAAACCTCAAGGTACTTAGCCCATATATACTTTAGGCATTAGAGTCACATATATATATGGAATCATGAATCAAACTCAACATTTTAGCTAATATTCCCCCTTGGCCGAATTTTCTAAGCCAAGACAAAAGCATCAATATGCTTGCCTCTAACCGAATACATGCAACACCAATCTTCTTCCTATGGCCGAATATGCATGTCTATGTTGAGGCCTATTATATACTTAATACCACACATAAATGGCACACATTTTACTAACTAATGCATTACATATTATAACTCAATACGCATCCATCATTTAATCCATAACCGAAGCACCATCATGTGTAAGTATATACCTTGAGATAATATATAGGTCATACCAATACATCATGTGCAATCATATATATATATGTGGAAGAGCCGAATCACAAATTTGATTATAACTAAATTTAAACATATATCCAAAACATGAATCTTACCTACCATGCAATAAGCATAAATCACACTTATGGATATACCATGGCCGATACTTCCAACAACACCAAATAAAAATGTAACACCCCTATCCCGTAACCGTCGCCGGAATAGGTAAGGGGCATTACCGGACTTGTAACTCATGTCAGAACAGTAAAAGTTTGAATTTTTTTCTTGAAATAAAGATCATTCATTTAAATAAGTACTAAGCATAGCCAGGGATAAAATTTAAACTTCTCTAAGTAAACATTCAAAAGATGCCATTTTCGCATGGCTTATATACATTAACCAAAAATATTCTTCCGCCACTAGTCTATTCTATACATGCCATAAGATAATCCAAAACGTAGCAGTACCAAACAGTGGATAGTGATAGTGTGACTAGTTGTTGATAATCCCCGAGCCTGTAGCTTCCAAATGAGATCTATAAAACAGAGGAAACAGAGTAAACGGAGTAAGCATTACAATGCTTAGTAAGTTTTAAGCAGTGTCAACAGATAACAATCAAATTATAACATAGTTGTTCGTATTTTTATTTCACTCTTCCTTCGGGCATACCATCCCTTTACCGAATATGCACATCTCATCATATACAATAGGCAGATAAACTTTCACATAAAAGTGAGCTCATGTGACATAGATATATCGTATGATTTCACATAACCTCTCACACTGATCCGATGTCACATAATTATAGGAATAGTCTCATAGATTGCTCTCGTATGCATCACATAACTATCTTATGATTTAGTGCAAATCAAGCTCACATATAAACTTGGAGTACATACCTGTTTAACCTTTCGCATTGAATATATTTATAAGCAATTCTTATTACGAAGTCTTACCCGGACATAATCTCCACACGAAGTTATCGGGTCTTACCCGGACAAAATCCCCACACGTAGTCATCGGGTCTTTAGAGCTCGGATATAGTACGAGCACAAAGCTTACGGACATTAATCAGTAATAATATTCTCGCATAAAGCCTGCGGGGTTTTAACCCGGATATAGTGCTGACACAAATGCCCTTCGGGACTTATCACATTTATACACTTTCACATCCATCACGTTGGCCACTCGGCCCTGTCACATATATACACTTTCACATTCATCACATCGGCCATTAGGCCTTATCACATATATACACTTTCACATTCATCACATCGGCCATTAGGCCTTATCATATATATACACTTTCACATTCATCACATCGGCCATTAGGCCTTATCACATATATATACACTTTCACATTCATCACATCGGCCATTAGGCCTTATCATATATATACACTTTCACATTCATCACATCGGCCATTAGGCCTTATCACATATATATACACTTTCACATTCATCACATCGGCCATTAGGCCTTATCACATATATACACTTTCACATTACCAACCCTTTTATTCATACACAAAGATCAACTTAGCCAAAGGCCGGTAGCTCATTTATCAACTGAGCGAATACTTATTTGTAAGGGCTCAACTAATTCAAAGCACATACGAAACATACCTCAATGTTGGGATGTTTCAAGCGTATTAACTGAAATTTTTACGGCAAGATCATTCATTCCCAAATCACATACCTTCGGAATTTAACCGGATATAGCTACTCGTTCAAATGCCTTCGGGACATAGCCCGGTTATAGTAACTCACACAAATGCCTTCGGGACTTAACCCGGATTTAGTAACTCGCACAAATGCCTTCGGGCTTAGCCCGAAATTAGTATCTCGCACAAATGCCTTCGGATCTTAGTCCGGATATGGTCACTTAGCACAAAGCCTTCGGGACTTAGCCCGGACATCATTCGAATAACCATGCACATTTAACAATAAATCATGACGCATTCATATTTCATTTTCATTAGCAAAACTCAAACACAAGACACTTATCACTCTTGCCATTTCGGCTCAATAGCCACACACAAAGAGCACGATTTTGATTTGCTTAAAACATGATCTAATCAAAAAATAATTTAAGCTCTATTACTCAAGAACTTACAATATCACGATTTAGAATTCAGGTATGGGTTTAATCAATAGCTTGTGAGCAACTAAAACAAGTTTATCAAGGTTCACAACATAATCTCAAATTCAGCACAAGCTGTTTTTCCTGAGCAATACTCACTAAATTATTTATAACTTGAGCTACAAAACTCCAAATCACTTTCCGTTAATTTTTCCTGAATATAGACTCGTATATCTTCCACCCATAAAATTTCCAGAATTTCAGGTTTGGCCAATCAATACCATATTTTTCTTAAAGTTTCCCCTGTTTCACTGTTTGACTAATCTGATCACTCTTCACTACGAATCAAATTTCTCATTTTACAAAATTCAAAATGTGTTTTATTTGATTTCATTTGAAACTAGACTCATTAAGGAGTCTAAGCATATAAATTTTATCTTATAACCATTTTTGTACAATTTATAATGATTTTCTAAAAACAGAACAGGGGATTTCGGAGTCATTCTGACACCGTCTCACACAACTTTAAATATCTCATTATCGGAAATTCCTTTGCTTACACAGTTTCTTTTATAAGAAACTAGACTCATTAATATTTAATTTCATGTCTCATTCAGCCTCTAATTCAAGTCCATAAATTTATGGTGATTTTCTAAAATCACGTTACTGCTGCTGTCCGAAGCAGACTATTTCAAATTACCCTTAAATTCCCAAGCTCAAACACTTAAGAACTTACCATTTGAGCTTAGAACATATCATGGCCACATCATATCTTATTAAATCAACTCATCATGTCCTATTATAATTGAATTTACTCAACGTTTAAACACTTAAAACTTACCTCGGATGTGGTCGAACAATTTCAGCGGCTATTCGATCACTTTTTCCCTTCCCTTATCCAACTTTGGTCCTCTAAGCTCTTGAGCTTAATTTAACAAATAAATTGATTTAATCATTTGAGCATCAAAAGAGGAACTCAAGGTACTTAGCCCATATATACATACATTAGACATTAAAGTCACATACATATGAAATCATAAATCAATTCAACATATTAGCCCACACTCTCTTTTAGCCGATTGTCTAAGCCAAGATAAAAGCATCAATATGCTTGCCTCTAGCCGAATACATGCAACACCAATCTTCTTCCTATGGCCGAATATGCATATCTATGTTCAGGCCGATTATATGCTTAATACTTCCTACAAGTATAGTTACTTGTATTGCTTATATATCATTTTGTTTCAAGTTCAAAACTCGGCTAATACGCATATATACACTAGTAATCAAATACTAACATTTTGCACTTCACCTTACTACCATTTTACATCTACTTTCTACCATGGCCGAATGCATCAAGACACCATACCATACAATTTTGGTCATGGGTTACACAAAGAACTTAATGTCTAACTCAAAAATGCCAAAAAGAAAATCCAAGAGTCATCAATCACCATCACATGTATCATTACAAAGCTTTACACTTAGCATGCAAATGACATCAACACAAATCCACCTTAGCCGAAACTTAACTCATCTTCATGCCTCATCACCACAACATCAACACCAAGAAAGAATGATGCATCCATGGCCGAGTGTCATTTCCATCACATAGCAAGATTTAGACCATGGGCTAGGTAGAACTCAAGCTAACAACTAAAACATGCATGCATCTCATGGAACATCATCAAACATACCTTAGCCTAGTTACATGCATGGCCGAACCTCTTCAACCTTTCTTCTTCCTTCCTCCTTAAAATTTTCGGCCAAGGATGAACCAAAGGATGAACACTTTTTTTTTTGTTTTTCTTTCCTTCAACTCACGGCAATGGGGGGACAATCACACATATCCTTTCTTTTTTTTTCTCATCCTACTAACACTAATATTTTATTGCCCATGCTCTTTATTTTATTGTTTCCTCCCATGATGCACCAACACAACATGTCTATGACATGTTTTGCCCATCACCCTTTGTCCATCCTAATGTCATGGCCGGCCACTACTAGATGGGGGGGAAAAATTGACATGCAAGTCCCCCCTTTTTCAACATGCACTAATAGGTCCTTATGTTTTGATCTATCACATTTCAAAAATGTCACACATAAGTCCTATTGACTAAATTCACATGAAATTTACTAAATCGAAGCTTAAAATTTTCACACATTTATTTTAGACAATAAATATCATATTCAAATAATTTGGTGACTCGGTTTAGCGGTCCCAAAATCGCTTTTCGACTAGGGTCAAATTAGGGGTGTCACAAAAAATATACTTCATGGATCTAAGGTAGAACCAAGAAAGAAACTCATAATCATCAAGATGTAAGCAACTACCATTGTTCATCTAGATTTAGCATGAAACACAACCGTCACCCTTATTAATCTCCATAGCCAAAAACCTTACTTATTCCAAAATCACAATTTCAACATGGGTTACCAACAATAACTTGATATCTCACTCAAAATCAACTAGGATTTCAAGAACTAGTATCAACTTCCTTACCTTAATATCGACCTAAGATGACCGATTGCTTCACTCCTTCCTTCCTCCTCTCAATCTGGCCAAGAAGAACCAAAGAACACAACTTGTTTCCTTTCTTCCTTAGAACATTCGGCCAAGAGAAATGAAAAAAAGATGGACACTTTTTTTTTGTTTTCTTTATTACATTCACGGCAATGGGGAGGGGGGAGAAACAATCACACACCTTCTTTCTTTTTTCCATTTCTTTATCACTAACTTTATTTTATTGTTTCCTCCCATGATGCACCAACACAACATGTCTATGACATCTTTTGCCCATCACCCTTTGTCCATTCTAATGTCATGGCCGGCCACTACTAGATGGGGGGAAAATTTGACATGCAAGTCCCCCCTTTTTCAACATGCACTAATAGGTCCTTATGTTTTGATCTATCACATTTCAAAAATGTCACACATAAGTCCTATTGACTAAATTCACATGCAATTTACTAAATCGAAGCTTAAAATTTTCACACATTTATTTTAGACAATAAATATCATATTCAAATAATTTGGTGACTCGGTTTAGCGGTCCCGAAACCGCTTTCCTACTAGGGTCGCTTTAGGGCTGTCACAACTCTCCCCCACTTAAGAAATTTTCGTCCCCGAAAATCTTACCGGTAAATAAGTTTGGGTATCGTTCTTTCATGGCATTCTCGGTTTCCCAAGTAGCTTCTTCGACTCCGTGTTTGAGCCATAACACCTTTACTAACGGAACCCTTTTGTTTCGCATCTCTTTCACTTCACGAGCTACGATACGAATCGGTTCTTCTTCATAACTCAAGTCAGATTGAATTTCAACTTCTGAGGGATTAATCACGTGTGACGGATCGGATCTATAACGTCGAAGCATCGAAACATGAAAGACGTCGTGAATCTTTTCAAGTTCAGGGGGCAAAATCAATCTATACGCAACCGGACCAACTCGTTCGGAGATTTCGTACGGCCCAATGAATCTCGGGCTCAACTTGCCCTTACGGCCAAATCTGAGTATCTTTTTCCAAGGTGAAACTTTAAGAAACACTTTATCTCCCACCTGATATTCAATGTCTTTTCGTTTCAAATCCGCATACGATTTCTGACGATCTGTGGCTGCCTTCAGACTTTCACGGATTACCTTTACTTTCTATTCAGCATCTTTAATCAAATCAACTTCGAAAATTTTACTTTCACTGAGCTCGGTCCAAAACAATGGTGTACAGCATTTACGACCGTACAAAGCCTCGTAAGGTGCCATCTTAATACTTGATTGAAAACTGTTGTTGTAAGCGAATTCAACCAAAGGTAAATACCGTTCCCATGAACCGCTGAACTCGAGGATGCAACATCTCAACATATCCTCAAGTATCTGAATTATCCGCTCCGATTGACCATCGGTTTGGGGGTGAAAAACGGTGCTAAAGTGCAGCTTGGTACCCAAAGCTTTTTGCAATTTCTTCCAAAATCGCGAGGTGAATCTCGAATCTCTATCCGACACAATAGAAATCGGTACCCCGTGTAATCTCACAATCTGAGAAACATACAATTCAGCTAGTTTATCCAATGAAAAATCTGTACGTACGGGGATAAAGTGAGCCGACTTAGTCAGTCTATCCACAACAACCCAAATCGCATCTTTCTTACTTGCCGATACTGGCAACCCAGATACGAAATCCATCGTGACTCGATCCCATTTCCATTCAGGTACCATGATTGGCTGGAGTAAACCCGTAGGCACTTGATGTTCTGCCTTTACTTGCTGACATATTAAACACTTCGAAACAAAATCGGAAACGTCTCGTTTCATACCATGCCACCAAAACTGGCGTCTCAGATCGTTGTACATTTTCGTACTCCCCGGGTGAATTGACATTCGGCTACAATGGGCTTCGTTCAGAACCATCGAAATGAGTTCTGAATTTCTTGGAACACACAACCGACTTCTGAACCTCAAACAATCGTCATCATCAATTTGAAATTCGGATTCCATATTCGGAACACATTTAGCCCGTTTTGCAACCAATTCATCGTCGACTTTCTGAGCTTCACGAATTTGATGAATCAATAATGGTTTGGCCTTTAATTCAGCTACTAACACATTGTCGGGTAGAATAGACAAGTGTACATTCATCGCTCGTAAAGCAAACAGTGATTTCCGGCTTAAGGCGTCCGCAACCACATTAGCCTTTCCCGGGTGGTAATCAATGACAAGCTCATAATCTTTCAACAACTCAAGCCAACGTCTTTGTCGCAGATTTAAGTCTCTTTGAGTCATCAAATATTTGAGACTTTTGTGATCCGAAAATACATGGCACTTCTCCCCAAATAAGTAAGGTCGCCATATTTTCAAGGCGAATACGATGGCAGCTAATTCGAGATCATGGGTCGGATAATTTTTCTCATGTGGCTTTAATTGTCTCGACGCATAGGCCACAAATCGACCTTCTTGCATCAACACGCAACCTAACCCAAGTAGGGAGGCGTCACTATAGATGACAAACTCTTTGCCTGATTCGGGCTGCACTAAAATTGGGGCTTCAGTCAAATAAGTTTTCAGTTGATCAAAACTTTTCTGACATTTTTCCGTCCATTCGAACTTAATATCTTTTTGAAGTAGCTTCGTCATGGGTGTGGCTATCATCAAGAAACCTTTTACAAACCGTCGGTAGTAACCGGCGAGTCCCAAAAAGCTCTGAACCTCAGTAATATTTCTCGGAGGCCTCCAGTTAAGTATGGCTGAAATTTTGTTCGGGTCAACTCGAATACCCGATGCGGATACCACTTGGCCCAAGAAGCTAACCTCTCTTAACCAGAACTCACACTTACTGAACTTAGCATATAACTGCTTATCCCGTCAAATTTGCAACACTAATCTCAAGTGCTCAGCATGTTCGGTCTCATCTCTTGAATAGACCAAGATGTCATCAATAAACACAACTACGAACCGATCCAAATACTGTCTGAGGATCCGATTCATCAAATCCATAAATACCGCAGGGGCATTAGTGAGCCCAAATGGCATCACTAAGAACTCGTAATGGCCGTATCTCGTTCTGAAAGCAGTTTTGGGTATATCTGAATCTCGAATTCGCAACTGATAATAACCCGATCTCAAATCTATCTTTGAAAACACTGAAGCTCCCTTTAGTTGATCAAACAAATCATCAATACGTGGTAACGGATATTTATTCTTTATCGTCATTTTATTCAGCTGACGATAGTCAATGCACAACCTCATGGTTTCGTCCTTCTTTTTCACAAACAATACCGATGCACCCCAAGGTGAGAAACTTGGTCGAGCGAAACCTCTATCCGTCAACTCTTGCAACTGAGCTTTCAATTCTTTTAACTCGGTTGGTGCCATATGATACGGAGCTATCGAAATTGGCGTAGTTCCAGGTACAAGCTCAATACCAAACTCTACCTCCCGAACAGGTGGTAAACCCGATAATTTTTCAGGAAAAACATCCGGGTATTCACAAACCACCGGCACAGATTCGGGTTTCTTTTCTAATTCTTTGTCATCAAGTACATACGCAAGGTATGCTTCGCACCCTTTTCTTACATATTTCTGGGCCAACATTGCTGATATTACAGCTGGCAACCCCTTTAAGTCCGTAGACTCAACTCGGATTATCTCGTTATTTGCGCACCTCAAATCAATAGTCTTGCTTTTGCAATTCACAACCGCATCATGCACGGTCAACCAATCCAAACCAAGAATAACATCAAATTCATCAAACGGAAAAAGCATCAAGTCCGCCGGAAAACAGGAATCTCGAATTACTAGGGGGCATTTCTTACACACTTTGTCGACAAGCACGTAACGACCCAAGGGATTTGACACCCGAATTACGAACTCAGTAGACTCAATAGGTAAAGTCTTACTGGATGCTAAGGTTTCGCATATATAAGAATGAGTAGAACCAGGGTCAATCAAAGCAATCACATTAGTATCAAAGAGAGTAAAAGTACCGGTAATAACATCTGGCGAGGAAGCATCCTCGCGTGCGCGTATAGCATAAGCCCTAGCAGGAGCACGAGCCCCAGATCTGGTCGCAGCATCTCTAGATCCTCTCTGACCACCACTAGCATTTCCCGTGTTTCTAGATGGTCTACCTCGAGTAGTGGTAGCACTCGGTTTCCCACTCTGATTTACATTCTGTTCAGACAATCTCGGGCAATCTTTGATAAAGTGGTCAACTGACCCGCACTTGTAGCAGGAGTGGTCATGGAATCTACAACTTCCAGAATGCCATTTGCCACAATACTGGCACTCCGTTCTATCTCGACGATCATTTCCCACACTGGAGACCGAAGTGACTCGTGCACTCAAAAGGGGTCGATCGCGATCTCATCTAGAAAAGCCTGAAGTGTCTCTAGACCGGCCTAAGCCATCTTTAAATTTCTTCGATGACTGTGAGAAGGGCTTCCCCAAAGACCTCTTACGAAACTCCTTTGCTCCCGCCTCAAGTTTTCTTTTCTCCATACTAAGCTCCTCGGCTTTGCAAGCTCGCTCGACAAGTGCCACAAATTCTCGGATTTCCAAAATGCCAACATACAGCTTTATATCATCATTCAATCTATCCTCGAAACGTTTACACATTATGGCTTTTGAGGAAATGCATTCTCGTGCGTACCGGCTAAGCCTTACAAACTTTTGTTCATAGTCGGTAACCGACATGGAACCTTGTTTAAGTTCAAGAAATTCCTTCCGTTTTTGGTCAATGAATCTCTGACTGATATACTTCTTTCGGAACTCGGTTTGGAAGAATTCCCAAGTTACTTACTCTCTAGGCACAACAGAAATCAATGTATTCCACCAATAGTAGGCAGAATCACGTAGCAAGGAGATAGTACACTTTAGGCACTCATCAGGTGTGCAAGATAGCTCGTCGAGTACCCGGATAGTGTTGTCCAACCAAAATTCAGTTTGCTCAGCATCATCGCTGTCCGTAGCTTTAAATTCAGTAGCCCTGTGTTTTCGGATCCTGTCAACTGGAGGCTTATTTGACCTTATTTGGTCCGTTACCGGAGGTATTGTAGGTGCGGGGGTGGTATTTGTCGGGAATGGAGGTTGTAGAACAGCCGTATTAGTTCGAATATATTGGTTGAACCAATCATTCATAACGCTATAGAAAGCTTGTCTAGCCTCATCATTCGGATTACTAGCATTAGGTTGAGAGTCCGCCGGCGCTGTCCCTTGTACGGGAGCAGGCGCTACACTCTCAAGATCATCAGCTACCGCTCGGTTGGGATCGGGATCCATTACTATAAATAAACACATTTGCAAATGTCAGAAATCACCACACTATCAAATAATCACATAAAATGGCATGTATAGCTAAACCCAACGCATTACGGTAGTCCTAGAATCGACTAAACCGTAGCTCTGATACCAATAAAATTGTAACACCCCGTACCCGAGACCGATGCCGGAGTCGGACACGAGGGGTTCACAGACTACATTCACTTACTTGCACAGTTCATTTTAAAAATTTCCAGGCAGTTGGCTAACTGTGTCACTGTCACCTTAAAAATCATATCTTGAGTTATGAAACTCGAAAATCAGTTTCATAATTTTTACCTAAAACTAGACTCATATTTCCATCTACATATTGTTTTCTAGAATTTTTGGTCGGGCCAATTAGTACAGTTTATTAGTTAAAGTATCCCCTGTTACAGGGTACGACTACACTGACCTTCATGCATTACGATTTGGATATCTCCCTGTACAGGGCTTCAATACTGATGCCGTTTGTTTCTATAGAAACTAGACTCAAAGAGGAATCTATAAATATATGAAATGACTTCTAAATGTCACTGGTTAATTTATAATGAATTTCCAAGGTCAGATCAGAGGATCCAGAAACCGTTCTGGCCCTGTCTCACGAAAACTTTCACATCTCATAATATACTGTTCATATGAACGTTTCGTTACTTTCCTATGAAAATAGATTCATCAAGGTTCGATTAGATAACTTATTCACCATTTAATTCCATTCCTACTATTTTTAGTCATTTTTCACATCCACATCACTGCTGCTGCCAGCATCTATTTTTAAGGTAAACTTTACCTATTTCATGATCCTCCATGGATCAACTAGAGTTTGTCATACATATTCCAAAAAAAATGATCATGAATAACCATTCCCATGGCTAACCGTTACCAACATTTCCATACCTCTCGACAGACAACATACAAAATGATTATAATACTATAATCAAAGTATATTTAAGCCATTTTCGCATGGCTATCCAAATTTACAGAAAACCGAAGGGTACATGACCAACAACAAAAGGGTAGTCCTATACATGCCATTTCAAAGTTCAACCTAAAGTATACCAAACGGAGCTTTGATAGTGTGGGCGACTTCGACTTCAAAATCCCGAGTCCGATAGCTGAAGAACCAAAATCTATAAAACAGAGAATCAAAGAAACGGAGTAAGCAGTAAATGCTTAGTAAGTTTTGAGCAAAGAATTTAGACACAACCAAAGTATAGCATTCATGTAGCTAAACAGATAATTTCATATGCACAAATTTTCAATACCATACTTACTTCACATTACCAACCCTTATATTCATACACAAAGATCAACTTAGCCAAAGGCCGGTAGCTCATTTATCAACTGAGCGAATACTTATTTGTAAGGGCTCAACTAATTCAAAGCACATACGAAACATACCTCAATGTTGGGATGTTACAAGCGTATTAACTGAAATTTTTATAGCAAGATCATTCATTCCCGAATCACGTACCTTCAGAATTTAACCGGATATAGCTACTCGTTCAAATGCCTTCGAGACATAGCCCGGTTATAGTAACTCGCACAAATGCCTTCGGGACTTAACCCGGATTTAGTAACTCACACCAATGCCTTCGGGCTTAGCCCGAAATTAGTATCTCGCACAAATGCCTTCGAATCTTAGTCCGGATATGGTCACTTAGCACAAAGCCTTCGGGACTTAGCCCGGACATCATTCGAATAACCATGCACATTTAACAATAAATCATGACACATTCGTATTTCATTTTCATTAGCAAAACTCAAACACAAGACACTTATCACTCTTGCAATTTCGGCTCAATAGCCACACACAAAGAGCATGATTTTGATTTGCTTAAAACATGATCTAATCAAATCATAATTTAAGCTCTATTACTCAAGAACTTACCTCGGATGTGGTCGAACGTTTTCAGCGGCTATTTGATAACTTTTTCCTTTCCCTTATCCAACTCTGGTCCTCTAAGCTCTTGAGCTAATTCAAACAAATTTAACTTATTAAAGTCTCATTATGCTAGCTTATGGCCGAATATGACAATGAGTTTGATTGGTCATATGGCCACCTTCTAGCTCAACTACACAATGGTCATATGCATTTTTAATCACATCAAGCAATTTAATACAATTCATTCGAACATCAAAAGAAAACCTCAAGGTACTTAGCCCATATATACTTTAGGCATTAGAGTCACATATATATATGGAATCATGAATCAAACTCAACATTTTAGCTAATATTCCCCCTTGGCCGAATTTTCTAAGCCAAGACAAAAGCATCAATATGCTTGCCTCTAACCGAATACATGCAACACCAATCTTCTTCCTATGGCCGAATATGCATGTCTATGTTGAGGCCGATTATATACTTAATACCACACATAAATGGCATACATTTTACTAACTAATGCATTACATATTATAACTCAATACGCATCCATCATTTAATCCATAACCGAAGCACCATCATGTGTAAGTATATACCTTGAGATAATATATAGGTCATACCAATACATCATGTGCAATCATATATATATGTGCAAGAGCCGAATCACAAATTTCATTATAACCAAATTTAAACATATATCCAAAACATGAATCTTACCTACCATGCAATAAGCATAAATCACACTTATGGATATACCATGGCCGATACTTCCAACAACACCAAATAAAAATGTACTTCATGGATCTAAGGTAGAACCAAGAAAGAAACTCATAATCATCAAGATGTAAGCAACTACCATTGTTCATCTAGATTTAGCATGAAACACAACCATCACCCTTATTAATCTCCATAGCCGAAAACCTTACTTATTCCAAAATCACAATTTCAACATGGGTTACCAACAATAACTTGATATCTCAATCAAAATCAACTAGGATTTCAAGAACTAGTATCAACTTCCTTACCTTAATATCGACCTAAGATGACCGATTGCTTCACTCCTTCCTTCCTCCTTTCAATCCGGCCAAGAAGAACCAAAGAACACAACTTGTTTCCTTTCTTCCTTAGAACATTCGGCCAAGAGAAATGAAAAAAAGATGGACACTTTTTTTTTGTTTTCTTTCTTACATTCACGGCAATGGGGAGGGGGGAGAAACAATCACACACCTTCTTTCTTTTTTCCATTTTTTTATTACTAACTTTATTTTATTGTTTCCTCCCATGATGCACCAACACAACATGTCTATGACATGTTTTTCCCATCACCCTTTGTCCATCCTAATGTCATGGCCGGCCACTACTAGATGGGGGGAAAAATTGACATGCAAGTCCCCCCTTTTTCAACATGCACTAATAGGTCATTATGTTTTGATCTATCATATTTCAAAAATGTCACACATAAGTCCTATTGACTAAATTCACATGCAATTTACTAAATCGAAGCTTAAAATTTTCACACATTTATTTTAGACAATAAATATCATATTCAAAAAATTTGGTGACTCGGTTTAGCGGTCCCGAAACCGCTTTCCTACTAGGGTCGCTTTAGGGCTGTCACAAGATCATTGGTTCGGGAGCTACTAATCACGTATTTGTTTCTCTACAGGAGTTCGAGGAGACAAATTATCTTAGAGGTAAGAGTCTATCATTGTATACTAAAAACGGGACAACTGTAGCAGTTGAAGAAGTGGGAGATGTACAAATTTTTATAATTTTAGGAAGATTATTTTAAGAAATGTTTTCTATGAACCAAGTTTCAAATGAAACTTATTTTTTCTTGCATGTTAATATAAAGATGGCTTGATCGTGACTTTTAATAATAGTATTGCACTATTTAAAAATCGCAACCTTATTTGTAATGGATGGATGTCAAATAATTTATATTTGGTCAAACCAACGATGTACACACTTCTTAATACTGAAATATTGAATAAAATACTTAAAACTTCTCACTCTAATGAGGCGACATTTGAGACTTGTTCATATTAACCAAGAAAGAATAACTAAACTTATGAAAGATGGTATCTTAAGCTTGCTTAAGAAAGTTGATATTCCATAATGTGAGTCTTTCTTGGAAGGTAAGATGACTAAACGATCTTTTAATGAAAAAGGAACGAGGGTCGTGAAACCCCTAGAACTTGCGCACATTGAACTATGTGGCCTTATGTGTAACAGCCCATTTTGCAGCAGTTTTGGGGCCACCAAATCTTACGAGTAAGTTCATAAATATTATTATTTAACATTTACGAGTCAAACATGGTGTTAAAAAGGTTTTTGATTTGATAACTTATGTTATATAAGCGATTTATTAAGTTCAATTGTTATGACCCAAAAGTCAAGTGGTTTTAAAAAATGAGCTATTGGGGCATCGTTTCTATAAACTGAGCCGTAAATATTTTTACAAATATTTACTAAGTGTCATTAAGATGGTATTAAATTTTCGTCAAAAATTTTTAACATTTCGATAGTTAATTAAGTAAAAAGGACTAAACTGTAAAAGTTGAAAAATGTCAATCGCTATTAGTTTAAAGGTGTTAATTGCTTAAAGAATTATAATTGGAAGGCCTTATTGAGTAAATTAGCCATGTGGTTGGATGCTTAATTTCTTTTAATTATAATGTTTTATATGTTATTTATTCAATAAAATAAAATAATGAAAACAAAATGTTTTATTCCCCATTTGTTTTTCACCACCGAAGGTTGACATGGAGAAATAATGGGAGAAGCTTCAAGCTTTGGCCTTTCTTTGGATGGAGCATGTAAGCTCGTTTTAACCCCGTTTCTTTTAATTTTATGTTTTTGAGATTGTTGCAACTAGGTCCAGCTAGCCTCTACCTTCAATTTTGAAACTGTTAAAGATTTTTGTTGTTGTTTTTGATGAACCTTGAAATTTTAGATGTTAAATGATGAACTTGAAATATTAATTGTTATTTAAAACTATTTTATTAAGTGATTTTTTGATAATTTTTTTGATTAGGGACTAAATTGTTAAAATAGTAAAAGTACAAGGATTTAATGTGAAATTATTGTATGAATGGGTTGTATGGATGCATAAGTATTTGGCTAGGCTCAATTTTGGGTAAAAAAAGTTAATTTGATGTTTTAGGCTTAGGGACTAAATTGAATAAAAGTCAAACTTTAAGGGCAATTTTGTAAAAATATCTAAAATTACTAAATTGCATAAAATACTTTTTTTGTCTAAATTAATATATTAAATGAAATTATTAATTTAGATTTAGATCCGGTGGAAAATCGAGGAGACTAGAAAATTACCAATATGTCCCTATACTTTGACATTGCTGCAATTTAGCAGGTAAGTTTGTATGAACTATAAACACTTAAATGTGAGTAAAATTGACTGTTTAATGTGATACTCTATTATACATGAATAAATATATAGGTTTTAGTATGCAATTTATTATGTCATGAAACGATAGAAATTCAACGACGTACGATGGCTGCCGAGCCCCGTTTGAACCTTAGGAATTTGTAGATACAAATGACATGTCATTAGAGTTTACATGACTAGCGTTCTGGTCTTGAATGTCCTACCGATGGCTGAGGTCTGGTATGTGTTGTGGATACTCCACAGCTCGTGTACGCAGCATCGTGTAGATACATTCCAACCCACAGCTCGTCTTAGCAAGCCCATTTTCACAGCTCGTGTGAGCATTGTAATTCACAGCTCGTGTGAGCATACATGTACAGAAATTGACGGATTACAGTTATATGAGCCAGCACACTATGTGTAAGCTATCTCGGGTATCCAACGATATTCTAAATGGTTCAATGGGCATGATTTGAAAGAGAATGGTAAGAGTTCGATATGAACTAAGACATGAACACATGTGAATTACATTGAATTGGTTATGGTATAATGAAAGTTGAGATAGATGATATATGCATATGATACATGATTAAATGTTGTGATCATCCATGATTAATTACTTATGTTATATGCTTATATGGCTAGCCTGTGTTGTTGTTTGATGCTTTGGCATGTGCCAAGCTATTGGTTGGATTGTATTATGTTTACTTATAAGTTATGCATTGAAATGTTAAGTGCCCAAATGGAAATATGCTTGTGTTCATGAAAGAATGGTAAGGTTTAAATTATGTAATTTCTTATGAAATAGTTTATCATGTGGTTAATTCCAAAAGAGATATGTTTAAATGCACTAGCTTGTGGCTATGGTTTATAATATGCTTATGTCTTGTGTGTTATACCTATGAAACATGTGTAGAAAGGTAATGAAATAGTAATTTCATACTTGAAGTGTAAAATAATGAAAAAAGGAAATATGAGTTGAATTGATATTGTTATTTAAGCTAAATAAAGTAAACGCAATGGAAAGTAATGAAATACAAATGAAAATAATAAAAATTTGAAAGGGTTTAAGTTTTATAAATCCTATTATGCTAGGGATGATATGTATATGTGTTTCTGTGGATTTATTCACTTTGTGAGTTGTTGAATATGGTTTCATGAATCTTGCGATATTGGTATAGGATTATTCTTGATATGTATAAATTTCATTTTTGAAATGGATTGATATGACTAAAGCTTATACGAGCTTACTAAGCATTCATTGCTTAATAGTTTTTTTTCCTTTACTTTTCAGATTACCAAAAGCTCGATTGGGTTGGAAGCTCGTCAGATATCTATCACACTATCCAATGATTATATCGATAGATTTTGATGTCTTGGTTAAGGTTATAATGGCATGTATAGGTGGACTTATGGTTGACGATTGGTTGAATGTTAGTTGATGAGTTTGGCATGTATAGGTTGTTTGGGGTGATGTAGCCTTGGTACATTTGGTGCATTGTTGATATGTATTAATTTGATAATGTGTTAAAGCATGTTTGAATGGCCAAAGTGATATATGATAAGTTGACCTCAACATGTTCAAGATATGGTATGCTTTGGAAAGGTTTTGAATAGTTATGCATGATTGAAATATGGTTTGTATACATGTTGATTATTGGAACCATCTGGGTATGGTTAGATTTGTATCTTTAAATGGCCAAAATGGTATGGTTATTATGTATCAATTATGTTATGTTTTTCCCTGAAAACAAGTTAAGTGATAATTGTTTAAAATGTATGTTATGAGTTGTCCTTTGATATACTTGAATGTTGTTATTTGGTATAGGTAATGTAGTTGGCATTTATGGCTATTTGTGCTAATGCCTGTTAATGCACATGTATAGGTGTTTTGCCACATACATATATCAACCTAACAACCATTTCAATCATTCAAAATATCCACATGGGTGTGTGTCTCAGTCACATGTGACACATGGCCATGTGACACGGCCGTGAGTCCCCTGTAGGTTTTTAAAGGTTACATTTCAAGGATTACACGACCTGACACATGGGCGTGTAAAGGACAATATGTATGTGGTTGAAGGAATTTGCTATGATTGATGTTGTGAAGTAAATTATTTATATTTTTGATAGTTTTGAAATGTAATCTCCGGTAATGCTCTGTAACCCTGTTTCGGCAATGGATAGGGGTTAAGGGTGTTACACCATGAGCGTCAGTGAAAGATGTGGTTATGAGTATTATGTAACCTTCATTGATGATTATTCCATACATGGGTACGTGTACCTAATGCACCACAAGAGTGAAACCTTTCAAAAATTCAAAGAGTTTCGTGCGAAAGTGGAGAAAAACTAAGTTTACCCATAAAGGCACTTTGGTTTGATCGAGATGGGGAATATTTATCAGATAAGTTCTTAAGGTACGTCATAGAGAATGGGATTCTATCTTAATTAATCGTGTAAGGCACTCCACAACAGAATGGCGTGGCAGAAACAAGGAATCGAACATTATTAGACATGGTACGTTCGATGTTAAGTTATTCAAAGTTGTCAATATCTTTTTAGGGATATATGGTACAATCGACTTACTATATTCTAAATGATGCGTCAACTAAGACACCATCAAAAACTTCATACAAATTGTAGCATAGCTAGAAGCCAAGTCTAAACCATTTAAGGATTTGGGAATGCCCACCCATATATCGGATAAAGATGTGAGGAAGTTGGACTCACGAACAGAGTTGTGCATGTTTGTAGGATATCTTGAAGGGAACAAATGGTGGTTTGTTTTATAACCTAAAAGAGCAAATTGTTATAGTGTCAACTCATGCCACTTTCCTTGAAGAAAGTTACAAGAATGAATTCAAACCTCGGAGTAAAGAAGTACTCTAGGAATTTTTGGGAAATATAGAAAATCGTACAAAAATGACTTGACCACCCCGGGATGTACTAATGTCCAAATTATGAATATTGCAATAAAATAGAGAAGTACGAGGTGGTATCCAGAAGTATACAGGACGAGTTGTAATATAGTTTTACAACAGAGTAGGTGAGTACTTCGAGGATTGTACCCAAGGGAGGCGAGTGCTAGATCAATTCTAACCTAAACACTAAAAGATCTAATTAGTAGTTTAAATTAGTTATAGTACGAAAACATAAAATAAAGGATTTTTAAGGTTTTTATAATAATAAATAATATCATAAAAGAAATAAACTTCAAGAGATAGAAAAGAAGAATGAATCAAATCTTGATTATGGGTGATTAGATTGTTTCGGTAATCCCTATCAACTTCCGTTTTGGGTTCCTCATCAATCAACTAGTCACTACCTTAGCAGGATCTTTTGATCTTCCACTAACATAACGAGTCAACAAGGAATACTTATCATCCAACCTCACAGTCCAGATTGGCTTGGGGTGAAGGTGTTCACAAATGTGCCATACCAACTTTGGGCTAATTCTCACCTTGATGACTTCTCGGGGTTGTCAGGCCTAGGGTTTGTTTCACGTTCTTCTTTCCCCAAACAACTGGTGATCAAAACCTTTTTTTTTCTTCTCATTGTGCTGGTTCTCATTTTGAATTAATCAAACTTATTCTTTTATCACAATGATACTCTTTAGATCACTCAATACTCTAAAATAGCCTCTTCTCGATTCATCGTTTGATTTGAATTGATCAAAGGTAAGTATGGATCATTTTTAAGTCATAAAAATCATTCTCCTAGTATTTTCTTTACACGGTCGAATGGTATAGTGCCATGAGTCATAGTGGTATTTTGTTAATATTAATTATTTATGTACTATAGTACTAATATTACTTTGTATCGCTTTGAAGGACCAGACAATAATGTAGAGAAGACCCCAAACTTCGCATGAAAATTCTCTTTTCAAAAGTCTTAGATCGCGAAGATAAGCGATGGGACTATTACCGATAGATCTCTAAAGTGACGAAACGTTTTTGAAGATCCATACTAATATGTGTTAATTATGCGATAGATCATCTTGCGAGGTAGATCAAGTGAAATTGATTAATAAGTGTTGAAGTAAATCGAATCTACAATCTAAGGTGTGGGATTGATTATACTCACTACGTGTACCATAATTTTTTTATTATATTAATAATTAAATTGTAAATAATAGTAAGTATATTAAGTACTTGAAGTGGAGTTGTTAAAAAACTCAATACAAATGACCCAAGTAAGTGACTCTAATCGAAATATATGAGATGATGTGACTATTATTATAATAATGATGTATGTGTAAATCCCGTTCTCATAACATGTGTTGCATGGCTTATGTGTTATATTTGGTGACTCAAGTATGTGTTATTTTTATATATAAGAATATATGCATATTGATATCTATGATCTAATGTGACAAGCATGATTAAACATGTAAAAGTGATAACTAGTGAAATGTGGTTATGTGAGCATATCTATATTGTAACACCCCAGATTTTGGGGTTAGAAGTTTTGAGATTTGTAGGTAAACTCAGTGGCTAGATAGGACATTTGGATTTGTTTTCGCGCTCTAATGTCAGAATGGGTCTGCTGGTCTGGTGGTTGGTTGTATGATAGTTTAACGGGTTCTGGGTTCGAATCCTCATGTAGGAGTTTTAAGGAAGTAATTTTATCTTGGATTTGTTTCTGAGTCTTAAATAGTTATTATTTTTAGTTTTTATTTATTTATTTATTCTAATTTTGTGATGGAAATAAAAGTGCCACAAATGTTGCACGTTTGATTTTTCCCCCATCCCACGTTCTCTGTTTTTGTTTTTCTTATCTCTCGTTTCTTTCTACTAGACGATCCTTTTTTCCTTCTTCTAATTTTCAAAATTGTATGGTTGCTTCTAGAAATTTTTTCTCTTGACACCAATTTCGTGTTATGTCTGCTACTGTCTTTATACTCATTGTGCTGGTTCATTTACATTTTTCATGGAAAAAAGGTTCATGTTCGTATTGAGGTCGACATCGTGTGTCAATTGATTTCTGGATGTTTTGTTCGCGAATTAGGTGTAGGTTTCAAAACTTTTCATTTTCATTAGCAAAATTTTGATAGAATCGTTGTGGTAGACAGTAATTTTGTGTGTTATGAACCGTTTAAGTTTCAATATTAAACTGTTATTGGATTTTTGGAATGCAGCAATCTTTGTATGTCTTTGGAATTGCATGAATTCAGTTTCGTATTGTTGATTGATTTTGGGGAAAATATACAAATTTTAGGTATGGGTTGAATTGTTAGTGGTTAAGGGTTTTGAATTACTGTCGCGAGACCTCAATTATAGCATGGTTCGAGGTGGTTTTGTGATGACATGGGTGGTTACACAGGTGTGTTCTGGTTCACACGGTCGTGTAGAATTGGGGATTAGGGTTTTTGAACGAGATTGGTGCCACACGGCTGTGTGGCTGATTTGGGGATTTTAGTCGATTTTCACATGGGCTTGTGTCTCTAGACACACAGCTGTGTCCCGTGGGCACACGGGCATGTGAGACTTTCACACAACTACGTCTCATGGGCACATGGGTATGTGAGACTTTCACACGGCTGTGTCTGTCCTACCCTTATTTAAGCATAAATGGACAGAGAGTTACACGGGCTGTTCGTATAGCCATGTTCCTAGTTCACACGGGCGTGTGTCATAGCCAAACGGCTATGTGGCTCCTCTCACATAGGTGTGTGCATCCTTCACATTGGCATGTGGACCCTACACATCCTATGCACTTCCATACGGCTGGGGCACATAGCCATGTGGTCTTGCTTCAGAAAATTTTGTTTCGAGTCACATTGAAACTAATTTGTGTTCATGTGTGTTCTGACCTTTGGCCTGGCCTTAGCAAGAGTAGTTGAGACTCTATTTGGCTCGAATTTACATGTTAATTGTTAGCACAGCACTAACTTAATGACTTGCCTAACTGATGTTACCTAGTAGTTAGGTACTATGACCTCTAATTCTGAATTTGGTAGTTTGATTATGTGCATTTTTTATTCCATTTGACTGAAGTATAAATGTTCGCAAGTAGTGTGTATTGTTTTTGTAAGTTAGTTAAGAATCTGTTTGCATACAAGTATTCGCATAAAATTTATGATTCTATACATCTGTCTTCAAATGGTGTGCATTTTTGCATATGTATTAAAATTTTGGGTTTGGTTGCGAAGAGAAAGAAGCCTAATCTATTCTGTTTTGGAAATTTTAATTGCAACTCATCAGTACTACGGTTTACCGCACTGTACTACACATATGTCAACTCTGCTGGATATTATCATTTGAGTGGCCTAGTTCACATACGTGGTGTGTAGGGTTAGATGGGCCTTTCGAGGTCCTATGTGGTGTGCATGGTTAGTTGAGCTTCTTATAGCTCATTCGTGGTGTGAACCAGGGACGGAAAGGTGTTTGGCTGGATGGGTGGGATTATTTTCTGACTTGTTACATACCATTTGCATCTATTTACATGTTTTTTGTCTAAATGTTAGGGTGCATGTACTAGTTTGTATCCACTAAAATACCTAGTCTTGTGTGGTTAAGTATTGTGTGTGATTGGAGCTTTGTATATGCGGCTTGTGATTTTTTTATCCGTATTTTGTATTTCTGATCAATTGTTCGCATAATGTCTTAAAAGCATTTTGGTTTGTTTCTTTGTCTTTTTCTTCTTACATTTAGTTTCAGACTCACACTAAACTCATGTAGCTCACCCCCTTTGTTTTCCCTTTCAGGTACTTTCGTAATCTGAAGTTGGACTTGACATACCAGAGGTCTCAATGTGACATGTTTTAAAATAAACTAATTGGTTCCTTTCTTAGTTCTTATTTTGTTAAGCCGTTTTTTATTTTAAACAGTTATACAAACTGTGGTATGAGTTCTGTTTTGGGTTTTTGAAAATTTTATTTTGGACTAAATTTTAGAGACTGTGGATTTGTGTTCTTGAATATTTTAAACAAAACCTAAATTATCCATTTGAATTTTTAAATGATTGAATGTTTTATTCGAATTTGGTACAATGTGTGTGTAACTAGACTTTTGGATAGCACGTTTGGTAAAGTTTTTCTACGATCGCTTCGATGATCAATGTGACTTCCGAGATCTGATCTAAATTTCTCGGTCAGATTTTGGGGCGTTACATATATGCCTAAGTGTTAAAGTGATTCACATGTGTTAAAAGTGTAATTTCCATGTCATATGCATGGGGTGGGATATTGTGAAAGGTGAAAGCAATGGTAGTAAATTTGCATATAATGGTGGCTTGTCCACATCATTTTTATTAGTGGTAATTTATCTGCAAATCAGTGGTGGCATGTCCAAAAACGGTGTTTTGGATGGACGAATTTTGAGGAACTCGATATTGGTGTGTAGTGGAGATGGGTGGGAATTTTATAAAATGTGCATTGATTTGGAATATGCATCGATATGTTCATGCATAGATATTAGTGTTAAATTCCATGATATTGATGATGTATGATTATATCGTGATTGTTATATGTATGTTAATATGTATGCAAGTATATATTTTCTATGTTGATCTCACACTAAGCCTTTTAAAGCTCACCAACATTACTTATGTGTTTAAGATAATCCTGGTTAGGACTCAAATTCGGACATCGAAAAGGCTCTCGAAAATAAATGATTTTCATGGTTATGAACTATTTTGAATTTTTGGGACTTTCGTGGACTTTTAAACTTTTATTTTAGGATTTACATTTTGAGTTAGTTATTAAATTGTGGAATGGATGATTTGATTTAAAAACTAAAGACAATTGAACATTTTGCATGGGTTTTAGTATGGATAAATTGTTTTAATGTTTTCTTAATAAAATCTACTTTCCGCAAGCTCGCTTGATCGAAATTGAATTTTCTTTAAAATTAATCATAATGATTTACAAATAATAATAAATAAGATTTCTTCTCAAGTTATGTTTCAAAATATCGTATTTAAAGGGAAATATTTGTACATTTTTTCAAAAATTTAATCAGTTGATTTTAACTCGCATTTAGGCTATCTGCATGGCCCATGTAATCGCTTAGATTGGGTTGTAACGTCTTTGAAAGGTTATAGAAAGAGTCTGATTTTTTTGAGATTAATCAGGAATCCATAAAGTTTGAATGCTTTCCAGAATTCAGATTTCTTGAGAATAATGAAGAACAACTAAAGTAAAATCTAAAGCCTAAAAATGAAAGAAAAGAAAAACTAAACAAAATTTACTAAAGAAAATATAGGCTAAGTGAATGATGTCCATAACATGTGATAAATGAGCCTATTTATAGATTTTAGGTGGTTGTCATCCTTAACCCTAGGTGAGCTGATGTCCTCAAGCTTTAATTTTGATTGTGCAGACCAAAATGTCCCTATTTCATATTTAATTCCCAATCCAGATTTGATGTCGCGACACACCAGGACCTGTGTTGTGACACAAAAGTCAGTATACTCCTATTGGTATTTCTTCAGGGGTGTGTCGCGACACTTTAAGGCTATGTGATACGAGTCACAAAAGCCCAAATTCTTGAAGGCGAGGCCCAATAAGCAAATTCCCAGCCCAATCAAGAAATCCATCCATACTTAGTTGAAAATCAGGCCAAATTGTCAAAGTGGCCCAAGTTGTAAAGTTTTATTTTTATTTATTTATTTATTTATTTTACTTAGTTTAAATTTTTATATTCAGTCCAAGAGTCCCAAATAAAAGACCCTTGGCCGAATTTCCATATTAAAATAATTAGGAGTTTTTTTTTAGTTTTAGTTTTAGTGTTCTAATTAAATTAGGAAAACATTTGAAAGGCCTATTTATATGGCTTGGCCAGCCACCCTACATTACATTACAATTACATTGAAAATTTCAGATTTGATTTGAGTGAAAATTCTCTTTGAGTTCTTCAAGGATTTTCTCTTGAGTTTTCTTTAGAAGTTGTTTTAACAATCTTTTTTATTGTGGGAGCCATCTTCAACCTTCTTCTTGCCATTGATATTCTTTGGAGGGGAGATTAGAGCCGTTTGAAGGGAGTTGTGAGATCTTTCGAGATTTCAAGGCTTCTTAGGACTTATCTTTTAATTTCTTACTGTCAATTCTTTCTTTATTTCTACTTGTGCTGAATCATTATCTAATCGATTTTCTGTTCTTATTGTGTTTTCAGCCTTTTTTCTATCTTAAGGAATCAGCCCAAAAATCCCTAATTTCTAGGGTTTTTCCATACTCTTTTTGGGTGAAATTAGATTGTCGAAATTTGGGGAAAACTATCTTGATGTTCAATTGGGCAGAATCACAATCTCCTTGAGGGTTTCAAGAGCCCTAACACTTATTTCTATTCCCAATTTGATTTTTTGCTGATTTGGGGATTTTATTTCAGATCTGAAAATTCAAAAATCTAATCTTTTAATTTTCTGTTTCGTTTCAGATCTAATTGTTTAGGGTTTTCGTAGGAGTTTCTCATGACTTGGCAACTCGATCTTGGTCCGCGCGCAACCCCGTATCATTTGGTATCAGATTTTGGGCGTTTTGGGTGTTCTTGGTTGATTTCTAAACTGATCTCTATTTTTTAAATTACAAACAGCAGTTTTACCCAGAAAAATTTTCGAAAAAAATTCATTTGAGTGGGTAAACGTTTTCTGATTGATTTGAAATTTTACATACATATTTTTGGCACTGTTATTGAATATACAAAAATATTTCCCGCAAAAAAATAAGTCGAAAAAGTCAAAAAATTGAAAAAAGACGAAATCCAATAAAAAATTAAAAAATATTCAGCGGGTTGAATTTGGTGCCCAAATTTTCCAGATAAAAAATTCAATATTTGAAGACATTCCAGATTTAATTTTGTGATTTTTTGAGATCGGGAACACCTCGAACGAAGTTGTCAAGTTACTCCGCAGTTTTTCGGGTTTTCTGTTTTCAGCAATTTTTATTGATTCTTAGCTGTAGGTTTTCATTTGTTTGCTTTTTATTATCCTTTTAAAATATCTAACACCTTCTTGTTTCTTGTGTTAGTAGGATTTAAACGTGTGCACAATCCTTCCTCGGTGCAACACGAATCACTTGGTGTTTCGTCAGTTTTTGGCATCCTAGTGCAAATTAGGATTCTTTGGTAGTTTGGTTCACACTCTCTAATTGGTTGATATAAACTCTGATAAAGAACTCACAAGATTGAATTCGACCTCATTGAGAATTTGATTTTTCTTTTTGAATGATTAATGGTGAGGTTTGCTAACTTTTATTTTTGAGTGTTGAGTGTTTATTTTTTACAGGTTTTGAAGATGTCTAAAGGTGATAATAATGATGCACTTACGAAAGTCCAACAATAGTTAGACGGACATACTGCTGCAATCACACAAATAAATGCTACACTTCAAGCATTGAATACTACTTTGAATGAGGTACGAGTGAATCAAAACATCAATATCGAGATCCAATTAAGGAAGATAGGGATAACCAGCCCCATAGGTGCAACCCTCAACGTGTCCCTAGAATGGATGATGATTGTCCTGATCATGGACAATCATCTTTGGCAAAACCAAAGAGCGAGCAGCAACGAGAACATCTCTTTCATACTCGCTGCCACGTACAAGGTAAGCTTTGTAGAGTTATTATTGATGGTGAAAGTTGCTCGAACATAGCCAGCACGACGATGGTGGAAAAGCTTTGCTTAACCACTACCAAGCATCCACAACCTTATCAACTACAAGGGCTTAGCAACGAAGGCCAATTTAGGGTCACTCAACAAGTGCGCATCGCCTTTTCTATCGGTAAATATCAAGACGAAGTCGTGTGCGACGTAGTACCTATTCAAGCCTGCCATTTATTGCTAGGAGAACCATGGCAACTGGATCGAAAAGTCACTCACGATGGTCGTACCAATAGGTATTCTTTCAAGCATCAAGGAAAGAAACTTACCTTAGTGCCGCTCACTCCGGAACAAGTCCATGAGGACCAAATCAAACTGAGAAATTCTGTTAAAACAAGTGAGGAAAAAGAAAAAAGAATGAAAAAGAGCAAAAAGAGATTGAGAGTGAAAAGGAATGTGAAACAGAAAAGAAATTTGAAAAAGAAGTTGAAGAAAGAAGAGAAAATGAGTTAGAAAAAGAAACAAAGAAAAAGACGAGGAAAGGCTAGTGAGGAATGTTTCCACTAACCAAGATATGAATTTTTCTTGTGTTGCTACTTTTCAGGTTCCTGAAAGATCGAAAGATAACTTTCAACTTCAATACCTCTCAAATGAAAGACGCTTTCATACGATCAACTTAGGCAAAGATGAAATCACACTACATGATCCCGAAGGTAAGCGAGGTAAGGAAATTTTAGAAATCGAGTCCAGTGCAGATTTGAAAATTATTGATAAAACTTTTGGTGACTTAGTTCTTAAAAGATCCCCTCATTTTGATCCGATTAATTGTTACTCTTCGATTGTGGTTGATAAAGTCATTACGAAAAGAAGCGTGATTTGTTATTCTCTTGATTTACCTTGTGTAAAATCCTCGAATTTGTCCAAATCTGTTTTGGAGAATAAGGTAACGAAATTTTCCAAATTTGTTTTCAATTTATATTCGTGCCTTAAACAGTTTATGTGGTTGTACATGAAGTTTGAGTTCCATTTGACAAAGGTTAACTCAACAACGGAGATTCGACTACACTATGCCCCCGATGAGCGAAGGTTTGTTTTAAATGAAAAAGGTAAAATCGACCCTTATTCTTCTGCTTATCAAGGTAAGATGCTTGAAACCTTTGAAACACTTTTGTACTCCTCGGATAGTGATAAAGATCGTGTTGATGAACACTTAGATCGAAATGTGCTTGACTGTCCTATTTTATTTATTGATGATCTATCTGTTTTGATGGTTGATAAAAAGATTCTTGTTTTTGATAATGCATGTGTGAGTGAATCTATAGACCGTCGATTAATGCATGGTATGATTATGCAACTCTGTGAACCATGTGAATCTTTTCAAATACCTACTTGTGACGATTATGTTTACCATTTGATTTATTACTCGCAATTTATTCATGGTTTGTGGGAACAATGTGAGACGACTGAATGCCTTAAAACATGTCCATCTTTGTTTCAAATATTTGACGAGGCAGTGGTGAGTAAATTAGATTGTTTGCATGGTAATCTGAATCTGTCCATTCACATGCGTTATACCTGTTCTATTATGCTTATAATTGGACTACAAGCTTGTTTGTGTTGCTATTTACTATTTCATGGCTATTCTTTTCAGTGGACTCAATTGCCATTACTCCCGTTCGATAGAGGAAAGTCGAGTTCATTTGATTTTTCAGATTCGAGGACGAATCTTTTTGAGGAAGGGGGGGATGATACGAGTCACAAAAGCCCAAATTCTTGAAGGCGAGGCCCAATAAGCAAATTCCCAGCCCAATCAAGAAATCCATCCATACTTAGTTGAAAATCAGGCCAAATTGTCAAAGTGGTCCAAGTTGTAAAGTTTTATTTTTATTTATTTATTTATTTATTTTACTTAGTTTAAATTTTTATATTCAGTCCAAGAGTCCCAAATAAAAGACCCTTGGCCGAATTTCCATATTAAAATAATTAGGAGTTTTTTTTTTAGTTTTAGTTTTAGTGTTCTAATTAAATTAGGAAAACATTTGAAAGGCCTATTTATATGGCTTGGCCAGCCACCCTACATTACATTACAATTACATTGAAAATTTCAGATTTGATTTGAGTGAAAATTCTCTTTGAGTTCTTCAAGGAATTTCTCTTGAGTTTTCTTTAGAAGTTGTTTTAACAATCTTTTTTATTGTGGGAGCCATCTTCAACCTTCTTCTTGCCATTGATATTCTTTGGAGGGGAGATTAGAGCCGTTTGAAGGGAGTTGTGAGATCTTTTGAGATTTCAAGGCTTCTTAGGACTTATCTTTTAATTTCTTACTGTCAATTCTTTCTTTATTTCTACTTGTGCTGAATCATTATCTAATCTATTTTCTGTTCTTATTGTGTTTTCAGCCTTTTTTCTATCTTAAGGAATCAGCCCAAAAATCCCCAATTTCTAGGGTTTTTCCATACTTTTTTTGGGTGAAATTAGATTGTCGAAATTTGGGGAAAACTATCTTGATGTTCAATTGGGCAGAATCACAATCTCCTTGAGGGTTTCAAGAGCCCTAACACTTATTTCTATTCTCAATTTGATTCTTTACTGATTTGGGGATTTTATTTCAGATCTGAAAATTCAAAAATCTAATCTTTTAATTTTCTGTTTCGTTTCAGATCTAATTGTTTAGGGTTTTCGTAGGAGTTTCTCGTGACTTGGCAACTCGATCTTGGTCCGCGCGCAACCCCGTATCACTATGCCACAACATCAAAGGCAGTCTTGAGGTTTCTCCATTCTGCTACCTATGTTGCAACATTAAACATCTCGTGTTGTGACGTAACGACCAGTATCGATTTAGTATGCCTTCTAAAGGTCTCTTGCACACTCACAAATTGCATTAGCTCTCCCTTAGGCCATATTCAGCCCCTATGGTCAATAAAAGACTAAATTTGCACATTTTATTAAATGTAAATAAAACTAAGAAAACTTAACTCAAACATAATGAAAATGCTTGTATTCTAGCTCCTTAAATGTGAAAACATGTTTAAACTGCTATACCGAATTACAGTAGATCAAACTCTCCTACATTTAAGTCATTGCTTACCGTCAAGCAACATAAACAAAAACAAGAAATAAAAGCGATGACCTTTGAGCAAATATCATACAAGTATTGACTTTGGAGTATATGACTTAGGCATTTCATACTTGCTAACAAATTTAACATGATAAGTAATTGACTTACCACTTTTGATCACAAACATCTAAGTTTAGTATGTTACAAAATATAAAAGTATTAAAGGACACACCTGTAAGGATCCATTAATAAATTATACAAGTATTTTGATTATCTGAGCAGATTACAAGTAGTCATTTATGCGTATGTTTAGTATGATGTCCATTCATGTATAAAGATATTTACATCATACAGGACTTTTCTGCTTGTAATATTCTGAGGCTTAGAACAAGTATGAAATTCAAAGATAGTAAGCATGAAGAGGGTTACAAACACGAAAATAGTTTGGCACAACGTATTTATCCCTATTCTTACCCCTTAGTGACCCTTACCTGCTCACTGCCTTATTTCTCCTTCTCTCAACTTCATTGTCTCTCTTTATATAGGAAGTCATAGCATGACATAATAACTATGGCTAGCCTTACGAGTTTTTGTACACTAATGAACGAGTTTTTCTTTCTTTGGTGACTTTTTCACTTTTCTCTTTTTCAATACATCTCACTCATGAATGTTTTTTCACTTGTTTAAGACTTTTTCTGCTCGTACTAATTTTCTTTTTGAATTTTCTTTTTATTTCAAACATTAGGCTACATTATAGTTCCTATATCACACCAATCTTTCCTATTTCACTTTATTTTTACAAACTCCATCGTGATGTATCTACTTAACCCTCTATACATATGGCCAGATGTCATAGTCGTGTAGTGCAGGACCAAAGAAAGAGGGAAAATACAAATTAACATTTTCAGGCTCGAGGTTTGTAATGAGGTTCATCAAGAAGTGTCAACAGGCTCAAAAATTTGTACTAAAGGTGAAATACAAATATGTTAGGTTTTAGGCTCTGGATGTGTTTCAAACAATGCCTTAGGCCATCCTTAAATATCTCAATATGCACAAATTTAATTAGCTAAACAAACTCAAATTCAACCATTTATCATTCATACTAGCATGCTCGTTTCCATGTATTTTCTATATCATTTGTTAGAATTGATTGCTTAATACCTATTTATAGTGTAACATATCGAACTTAGTAGTCAAATAATATAAAAGTTATGATCACATATCATCATACCAAATTTATTTGTAAACACAAGCAACCTATGTACATGCTCCTAACTAATCACTTGTATTTCTTCAAGCTCAAGCACACCAAAGACAAGAAAAAAGTCAAAGAAAAATGTAGAAATTGAAAATAAATAAGTTTTCTATATTACCCCCTACACTTTAGTTGACACATTGTCCTCAATGTGTAGCCCATAAATATAAGGAAAGAAGTTACTCGATTGAGCATTATCGCTCTTACTACTAATGGTGGGTGCTTCCTCCTTTGATTGTGTTAAGATTGAATTGTTTGTGTCTCCTTCGTGTATGGTTCCTACATAGAAATCCTAATCAAAACATAACTAAAAATATACTATTAACCCTACTTCTACAGTGTCTGAATCAAAATTATCCAATAATTAATACAAGTCTTTGAAAACAAAAATAAAGATGTTCAGTCCTCCTCATCATCATCCCACTATGGTGCCTGCCTTATTTCCATTAGTGCTTTTCCCTTTCCTTTGACATGTGTTTGGTGAGATCTCCCACCCGTTGAAGGTGCATGGCGAGTTGGGCTTCGTATGATAGGCCCCTTTAGAGTATAAAATTGCAGCTGAAATGCCACTTCATATTCGTTCTCTATTTCAAGGAACTTATGAGCATCACCTTCCTCCTCAAGATTAGCCCCTTCATCTTGATGAGTCGGAGTCCGCCTAAACATGTCTGGGGGATAGTTTGGAGTGCGTAACCCACTTATTTTTGCAAATTCTTGGAGTATCGGGCTTGTTTCCTACATCCATCTTATCATCCCGTCGAGTTTTGGTTCTATGTTTCCTCAGGCTCCCTTCCTATCCTTTAATTTATCTTTTTGTTTCAGCGATACCGACACGTCCATTTTCTCCTTCCTCCTTTGATTCCATTTTGTAATTTGCTTTCACTGAAGCTCAACGTACTTGTTATATACTGTGTCTCCAATGATGGTTCTTGTTGGCTACATAAAATGTTCATTTTCACTCATTGGCACTTCTACCTGGTGACATAGTGTTGTTACAAGATGGGGGAAGAAGAGTCCAGCATTCTGGCTCTGTACACAAAGTTTCATTTCTCAAAAAATCCAGCCTCCTATATAGATCTGTTTACACTACAAAATACCATATAACAAAATAGCTCAGAAGGCGTTAACATTAGAAACATTCAATGCAGGTGCAACTCTAGTGCCAATGAATTGCATCCACATCTTAGCAACAGGAAACATAATGGCCTGAATGAAATTCGTTAAAGCTCTGTGTCTGGCGTGTAGTTCCAACTACCCTTGCCTTGTGTTAAATATTTTATAACATCTTCCATGTCAATATTTTGAAATTTGTCTAAATCAGTACTATCAACAAAATATTTTTCACAAAATGAAATGTTATAAAATTTGCAAATATCATCAGAGGAGATTAGAACACCTTCCCCTTGTACTTCAACATCAGTTATCACTGCATTATAGCCTCATTTAATCACTTGATCCTTAAGGGTTGCATAAAATTCTTGAACCACAAGTATAATTGCATTATTCATGGGAGTAACACATAACTGCTCTCATTGATGGTAATGGACCAAAGTCCAGATTTTTTTATAGAGAGCTATAGAAGGTTCGAGCCCTCACTCCTGAATCAACGGTCATCCCTATGACTCAAGAAAATATTTTTCTACATTCAAATAATGAAATCGTACGGGGTCAGAAACACGTGGGGTTTCCAGAACATAAGTTCTTATGTTCTTACACGGGGGCATTTTATAAGCAATCTTTCTAGCAAATATATGAACAGTAATCAATCGAACAATAGAAAAAAATTCAAGAATACTTGCACATCAACTTTGTTGAACTCATTTGTGCTTCCTCTTTTGTTTTGTTGATGACCACTCCTTCTAATGTAGCTTCTTTGAATTTGAAATGAAGGATTGGGACCTATGTTTTTCTTTGGGTAAGAAAAGGGGATTTTGAGGTTAGACGTTTTGGAAGAGTTGGAATGTTAAAACTAGGTTAGGTTGAGCTAATAAGGTGTTTCTATGTTAAAAATAAATTTTTTGGGGTTAAAGACTGAGCGTTTTGAGGGTTAAGTGTACGGCTTGTGTAATTGGGTAGGATTGACCTTGCAAAAATTTGCAACAATGTCATAACAAAGGAGTCACGTGTCGCAACATCCCTAGCAAGCTACTCATGTCACGATACCAGGGTTCATTGTCACGACACACCTTGCAGCTTCGAAAAGCTGGAAGACTATCTTTTATGTCGCGACACAGGTTAGTGATGTCGGGACATCAAGTTGATTTTTGAAACTCTTCGTTACGGCCCGCGATGTTGCAACACGAAATTGAGTGTGTTGCAACATTAACCTTGTTTTCCTAAATTTTAGACCTTTAGAGTGCTTTAAGCTCTTGTTAAACCAATCTTTGATCTACCTGTAACGTTTTAACAAATTAGTTAGAAAAATATACAATATGTACAATTAGTAAGAGTCTTACGTAAGGACTTTAGGTTTTGCTACCGAACTCGTCTATGTCGATGGGCTCCTTTTAATTTGTTTCTATCTATATTGGTCCAACACCCATCATGCCATTCCACTCGTCTGGGCTTTCTCTTTCTCTAAACTTGCCTTTCTGGCTTGCCTAGATAGCTGATTGTGTTTTTCTCATATCATAGCTATTAATTTTTTGAGAAGTTACGTAACCACTCAACCACTTTAGCCTTCACTTAGCATTCTTGCTTTGTAAAAAGGCTGGAAAGTGTGGTTCATAGTTGTCGTTTATTATGCCTCTACTCATCTCATTGATCCAAAATAGTTTTTCAGGTGTACTTTAGGTGATGATTGGCACATATGTTGGCAAAGGGGTTAGCCAGGGATTTTGCACAAGTTTTTTAGATTTCAACTTTACAGACTTTTAAATTCGTCCATTTGTGGTCTTTTGAATTCCTCCATTTTTTTTACAGATAGCTTTCTTGCATAGCTCCTGTAGTATACGAACATTCCACTATGCCTACAACTCAAAGGCTATGCTCATCAGTTGTCCAGCTTGATCGAGTTTTTCTATTTGATTATAGGTTTTATCTATATATATATTTTTCCAATTCTGTTTAACATCTATAAAATTCCTAGGTCATCAAATTTCTGGGGTGTCTGGTTTAGGACTAAGGTCATGCAAAGGGTAGTCAATTCCAGTTCATCAGTCGAGACTACTAGTATCTCTTTATTTTGCTCTAGGTATTCCTGAATTGATAGACACTCTTCTGCTAGATCAGCCATAATTACCATTTTCTCTATTGGCTGGTCTGTGTTATACTGTTCTTGTGTTCCGGCCAGGTAAAACATAAGATTTTTGGGACAATGAGTTCCATGCTGATCTGATTCTTCGGTTCACTTGGCATTTCCCCCACTAGCTCTATATCTTCTCTTTCTGTACTTGCATTTAATTTCACTGAATATTCTTCTATCTATTGAGATAGATAATAGTCTGGAAGTTCTCCTTTTTCACAAGCGTTTATAGTGACATTCTCTTCTTTGCTCAACTCGAGACATAGATACCTTTCTGATGGTATATCGATGTGGTCATTATTGCCTTGGAAAAGAATTGGGGCTTGTAATACCCCTAACCCATATCCGTTACTGGAATAGGGTTACGAGGTATTACCCGATAACACAGCTCATTCACATTCACTTAAGCATTCATAATCAAAATTCATTCAAAACATTCACAATGTTCCTTATAAGGCTCTATGAGACCTTAGAACATGTTTAGAAGGGGTTCAGGACTAAACTGATAACATTCAAAAACATTAGGAAACATAAAAAATTTTCAAAGATATAAGAGTCACACGCCCGTGTGAACAGACCATTTGCCTCACACGGTTACCAGACACGCCCGTGTTATAGGCCGTGTGAAAATATTGCATACATTCTGACTTGCACCACACGGTCGAGGACATGCCCGTGTGTCATGGCAGTGGGAAGATTAGGGAGGTTACTGAATTGGGTCACACGGCCGACCACACGCCCATGTGCTAGCCCGTGTACCACACACGATCAATAGGCACGCCCGTGTGTCTAGGCCATGTCAAAACTGTAGGGTATAATGACTTTAAATCGTAAAGTACCCTAGAGGACACACGGCCGTATAACATAACTGTGTGTCACACACGACTGAGACACACACCTGTGTCTATGCCCATGTGGACAAAAAGAGGCCATTTATAAGGCCAACATGCCATCCAAAAAGGATCATCTCAACAAGCATCATCCAAAGTATAATACATGACCAAACAGCCACCAAAACCATACCATTTCAACTACCAAATCATACCAAAATGGCCATTCACACAAGACCATATATATACCTCAATTATAACATTTTTCCATCACATAGTCTATACCAAAACCAATTCCATAGTCTCAATCATATTCATGCCATATCACATGGCAAGAAATACACTTAACACATATCATAACATCACTATCCTTGACAATCCTTCATTAATATTTACAACTTCAAAAGTACCAAAATATCATTCGATAGTGTGACGACGATCCTTGACAATCCCCGAGCTCACGGTAGCTTCGATAATCTATAAAACAATGTAAAACATACACAAAGTAAGCTTTTTAAAGCTTAGTAAGTCATATACAAATAAACTTAACACGTAAGATAAAATTAAACCAATTCATTCATAGAAAGATCATACAATTCACAATTTCATTTCATAAATCACATCTAGTTCACTTGTTCATAGTTCACTTGCATATAATCACATTTCATTCTCTTGTAATTCACATGTCATCATTTATAACATACTCATCTTTCATTCTTGAATAACATGTACATTTCATACATACTTGAATTGGATATTCATTCACATATAAATTCCTTCCTCAATAATGCCCGTTGAACCAGTCGGAATCAATAAGGATACTCAGATGGCTCGAAAAGCTCGTACAATGCCAACGTCCCAAACGAGGTCTTACATGTAATCAAATATCGATGCCACTGTCCCAGACAGGGTCTTACACAAAATCATATACAATTCCAATGTCCCAGACATGGTCTTACACATAAATCTCAAATCGATGCCAAAATCCCAGACGTGGTCTTACACAAAATCATATATCGAAATCCTATGTCATGACATATATATCCTAACTATTCCTATGGTTCGTACAGGGCTTTCGGACGCCATAATTCGACCGATGTTTTCTCAATTTCACATATTCACCTTCCATAGCCATTTATTATATTTCAATATCACAAAACCATGAATAAATCAATTCAAATACATTTATTTTCATATGAACTTACCTCGTAGGGAGACGAACGGACCGGAGCAACTAATCGACAACTTTTAATTTATCCCGATCCAAATTCGATTTCCTCTTTTCTTGTTCTAAACACATTCAAAATTAACCCTTTTTATTCATCAAGACATTCCATTTCATCCACAAACACATATTTGAGCATTTTTTCACTTTAGCCTTTAAAGTTACACATTTATTCATTTTAATCCCTATTTCATAAATACACAAAATTCACAAAATTTCCTTATACACATGCTTGGCTGAATTTTCATATAGCCTTTAGCAACCTATATCTTTCATTTATTTCACATTTTAACCTCTCAATTTCTCATTTTCACAAATTAATCCATAATTAGAAAATTCATCAAAAATCTCAATACAAAATATATTTATCTATCATCTAGCTTACATATTTCACCATTTAACATCACAAAGCTTACAAAATTAACAATGGCATAACTCAAATTCATCATCAAATTCTGACATTTAAGCATGGGCTTGATAAAACACAAAGCAACAATCTCAAAAACATAGAAATTATCAAAAACCGAACAAAACAGACCTTTAATCAAGTATGAACATGGCCGAACCCTAAAAACACCTTCAATCTTTCTTATCTTTGTTATTTTTGGCAATGGTGATGAAAGATGAAAAAAAATTGATTTCAGTTTTATTTAATCTTTAATTTATACATAATTTACTAGTTTCCCCTTGGCTATTTAACTTATAATTCACTTAATAGTTGTCCATAAATGTCCATGCATATTTCTAATGGTTAAATTACATCATAAGGACCCCACATTATAAAATCCATAACAATGTAGTACTTTAACAAACAACTAGCCACTTTTGCATTTTACGCGATTAAGTCCTTTTATCAAATTAAACACACAAACGATAAAATTTTCACACGAAACTTTCACACATACCTTATCACATGTCGTAAGTAATAAAAATAATATTAAAATATATTTCTAACTCATATTTGTGTTTCCAAAACCATTGTTCCGACTAGGGTCTAAATCGGGCTGTTATAGGGCTTCTCATCAGAGTTGACTTAATTGAAGCATCAGTAATCTTTGGTTCTCTTATATCTGACTGGTTGATGTGTCTAGGGTTCCTAAAAAAATGAACAAATGTTAGAAATGTTAATTAAAAAAACAAATTGAAAGTCATAGTTATAACCTACAATTTTCTTAATTATTTTTTTAATACGAAAATTAAAATCAATCTAGTGACGTTGCCTTCCCAAAAACAGCACCACAAACTTGACCACCTCCGAACATACTAACGTCCAAAGTGTGAATACTGTAATAAAAATATATAAGTATGAGGCGGTATCCGAAAGTATACGTGTCAAGTTGTAATATAGTTTTACAACGGAGTAGGTGAGTACTCCAATTATCATACCCAAGGGAAGCAAGTGCTAGATCCATTCTAACCTAAACACTAAAAGATATAATTAGTACTTTAAATTAGTTATAGTACGAAAATAGAAAATAAAGGATTTTTTAAGGTTTTTATAATAATAAAACAAAATATCATAAAATAAATAAACTTCAAGAGATAGAAAAAAAGAATGAATTAAATCATGATTATGAGTGACTAGCTTGCTTCGGTAATCCCCATCAACTTTCATTTTGGGTTCCTCGTCAATCAATTAGTCCTCGTCATTTTGGGTTCCTCGTAACCTTAACCCGTATCCGTCGCCGGAGTAGGGTTACGAGGTATTACCGATCAATTCACAACATATAGCATACATTTATCAAGCATAAAGCATTCATTCTTATAAATCCTTCAACCATATAAACGCCTACAAGGCCTTAAACATGCTTCAGAAGTGATTCAGGACTAAACCGATAACATATAAAAATTTTGGAAACTTAGAAAATTTTCAACCATACTGGGGTCACACGCCTATGTGAATAGGCCATGTGCCTCACACGGCTCCAGACACACCTGTGTCTTAGGCCGTGTGGAAACAGGGAATACATACTGAATTGGGTCACGCCGCCAACCACACCCCAATGTGTCTAGCTTGTGTGCCCTTTGAAGTGGCCACACACGCCCGTGTCCCAGGTCGTGCCAAAATTGTAGTCTATACTGACTTGTACCACACGGCCAGTCAAACGGTCGTGTGTGAGACCGTGTGGAGCATGCTGACTTCAATTCAATTTCATCACCATAGGAAACACGGCCATGTAATATAATAGTGTGTCACACACAGCTGAGACACACACTCGTGCCTCTACTCGTGTGGAAAAAAATAGGCCATTTGCAAGGCCAATTTGCCACCCTTATTCATGCTCACCTAAACAACCAAAATGGTACCATTTTATCCTACAATTAGGCAACCAAAATCATCAACCAAATGTACAATTCATACCGTTATAATTTCATCTATTCTAAATCTCAAATCACTACCACTTACTTAGACAAATACATGCCAAAACAATATCAATCTATATAGTTTTTTTTACTGTAATTCATACACAGATAACTTCCTTATAAATAACCAACACAACATCTAAAATCATACCTCATCAAGGAATTTCTCAAGCATTTATACTCCATAAATCAATTAACCATTTGAGCAACTATAAATCCATAACCACATTCATAACAAACATACCAAAATAAGCCACCACTCATGGCTAAATATATACAAACTCATGGCTATAATCACAACCAAAATACCACATCTAGCCTATACATGTCATATACCATAAATTTATGATAATGTGATGATGTTCCCGATGACTCCCGGATCTGCGCTAGCCTTGATTCACTATAAAACATAGAAAAATAACACAAAGTAAGCTTCATAGCTTAGTAAGCTCGTATGTGAACATTAAGCAACTATCACCATTCATTCATCATTCAAATAATAGAAAATGATATACAAAAATTCTATTAAATCTCAAAGATATCAAATGGTCATTCACATATCTTACCAAGGGACTCATAAATTCCATAGTTTAAATACTCAATTCATTACCGTACGTACCTGTACCATCTCTCACAAGTTCAGAGATACACGGAAAGTCATTGAATACTCAATACTCTCACACTAAGTGCTATACTCGATATCTCGCACACTAAGTGCCACACTGTAACACCCCAAACCCGGCCTGGAAGTTTGGCTCGAATCTGGCGTGTCACATTGAAGTGTTTTTTGAAAACCATGTTTCCATTAAAAACCCTTCTTAATAACTAAAAACTTATACCCTTTTTAAACCTTGTTAGAAAACCTCAACTGAATAACATTCTTAACAACTTTGTAAAAATCTTGGCAGTTGCGAAAGCTTAATTTAAAAACAATTGCGGATACGTGACGTTTTGAACAACAGTAGTTGTTTTGGAAAACCATGTTCTAATACTAGCAATTATAAGAACAATAAATAAAATTCCAAATTTGAAATCCAGAAAATTACAACGGCTTTACTACAACCCACATAAAAACATTTAAAAGTAATAATCAAAACTGTAACATAAACAGTGTGTGTGGCTTCCTCCGAGCCCCTCGCAGCTCCGATCCGTCTAAGGCTGGAAATTACCTGAAAGGTTAATAAACGGGGTGAGTTTACGAAAACTCAGTGTGAAATCCCCTACTATATAAAAGAAACAGTCAGACATATAAAAGAATTAAAAGTCTGGTCCCAGCCCTACTTATAGTTTCAGTATCAATTGGGCCTTAGCCCATTATAACAGACAGTACCTGTGACAGCCCTAAATTGACCCTAGTCGAAAAGTGGTTTCGGGACCACGAAACCGAGTCTTATAAATAATTAAAGGTTATATTCTGTGTTTATGATGTGCGTAAATGCTTGTATGATAGTTCCATACTTTAATTTGGTCAGTGTATGTGAAATTTATTAGTAGGGACTTATGTGAGACAATTTAGAAATATGCTAGGCAAGTGTTCAAGTGGCCTATTAATATATGTGGGAAAGTGCTTGTCCTTGCATGTCAAATTAGCCAAATTAAAGCATAGTGGCCGGCCATGCTATGGGTGGAAACATGTCATAAACATGTTATGTTAGTGATGTATGTTAGGAAAAATAAAATAACGAGCATGGTAATAATATAATGCAAAGGGAGGAGTGATGAAAAAAAATTGTCTCATCCATGTTTCCCCCCCATTGCCGTGAACTGAAGAAAGAAAACAAAAAAAAAGTGTTCATTCTTGAACATCTTTGACCGAATAGAGGAAAGAAAGGAAGGGAAAGAGCTTGGGGAAAATCGGCTATAGTGGTTTGCTAGACTAAGGTATGTTTGATGTTGTTCATGAGATTCATGCATGTTTTTAGTTGTTAGTTTGAGTTCTACCTAGCCCATGGTTTAAATCTTTGCTATAAGATGGAGATGATATTCGGCCATGGGTGTTGTCTTCTTGGTGGATGCTAGATGTTGTGTTGGTGAGGTATGAAGATGATAGAGTGTGTGTGAGAATTTAAAAAAAAAGGTAGGTCTTAGCAACTTCATGAAGCAATCAGCCATGGTATATCCATAAGTATGATTTATGCTTGTTATGTTACTCATGGTTAAAATGATTCGGCTATGCTTCATGTAAAAATAAAATATACATGTGAATTCGGATATATGTTTATATTTGGTTAATGATTTATCCTTGTGAAGTATAAATTTGTAACATGATTTGAGTTGGAAGTTATTGTAATGTATTTGTGCATTCGGGTACATGATGAAAATATATAAAATGGTTATAATCAACCTTATGATTCGGCTCTTGCACATATATATATGTTTGCACATGATGTATTGGTATGCCATTTATGTGTGGTATTAAGTATATAATTGGCCTCAACATATACATGCATACTCGGCCACATGAGAAGATTAGTGTTGCATGTATTCGGTTAGAGGCAAGCATATTGATGCCTTTATCTTGGTTTAGACAATCGGCTAAAAGGGAGTGTGGATTAATATGTTGAGTTGATTCATGATTTCACATGTATGTGACTTTAATGTCTAATGTATATATATGGGCTAAGTACCTTGAGTTCCTCTTTTCGATGCTCAAATGATTAAATCAATTTATTTGTTAAATTAAGCTCAAGAGCAAAGGGGAACTAAATCCGATAAAGGGAAGGAAAAAGTGGTCGAATAGCCATCGAAATCGTTCGACAACATCCGAGGTAAGTTTTCGAGTAACGAGACTTAGTTACCGATTTGATTAAGTCATGATGTATGAGCAATACAAATATGCGGCGATATGATGATTCTACTTGAATCATATGTTGAGCTAATTAGTCTATACGTATGACGGGTAGCCGTATGTGCATAGAGATAGTGTCATAAAGCAAAGTAAACCATGCTGTTTGTATGTGGCTAGTGAGCCGAAAATGGGTTTGCTTAATACGTGACTTGTGTTTGAACTCCAATTATGAAAACGAAATATAGATGTGTCATGACTTATTGATATGTGTGTGAATATTTGGATGATAACCGGGCTAAGTCCCGAAGGCATTTGCGCTAGTGACTAGTTTCGGGCAAGCCCCGAAGGCATTTTTACGAGTTACTATATCCGGGCTAAGTCCCGAAGGCATTTGTGCGAAGTACTATATCCGGGCTAAGTCCCGAAGGCATTTGTGCGAGTTACTATAACCGGGCTAAGTCCCGAAGGCATTTGAGCAGTAGCTATATCCGGCTAAACCCCGAAGGTACTTGGTTGGGAATGAGCGATCTTGCTATAATAATTTCAATTAATACGCTCGTAAAATCCCAACGATGAGGTACGTTTTGTATATGCATTTGAGTAGTGATTCCGTTTAAATATTATTCGCTCAGTCGATTAATGAGTTTCCGGCCTTTGACTAAGTTGATCTTTTTTGTGTGAATATAAGGGTTGGTAATGTGAAGTAAGTATGATATTGAGAATTTGTGCATATGAAATTATCCATTTAGCCATATGAATGCTACATTGTAGTTGTGTCAAATTTTATGGCTCAAAACTTACTAAGCATTAAATGCTTACTCCGTTTCTTTGAATCTCTGTTTTATAGATTTTGGTTCATCAGCTATTGGACTCGGGATTTTTGAAAGTCGAAGTCTCCCACACTATCAAAGCCCCTTTTGGTACACTTTTGGTTGAACTTTGAAATGGCATGTATAGGACACCCCTTTTTGTTATTAGTCAAGTACTTTGGTGTTGTATATATTTGGATAGCCAGGCGAAAATGGCTTATATATATTTTGAGCATAATGTTATAATCATCTTGAATGTATATGTTCATTAAGAGGCATGGAAATGTTTGGAAACGATTAGCCATTAGAATGGTTCATCATGATTATATTTTGGGCTATATATGCTAAAGGGCTAGTTGAATCATGGAAACTATGAAATAGGTAAAGTCTACCTTAAAGGTAGATGCTGACAGCAGCAGTGATGTAGATTTGAAAAATCACTAAAAATAGTAAGAATGGAATTAAATAGTGAATAAATTATGTAATCAAACCTTGATGAATCTAATTTCACATGGAAGAAACGAAACGATCATATGAGTTGTATGTTAAGATATATTTAGGTTTTCGCAAAACAGAATCAGAACGGTTTCTGGATTCCCTGTTCTGACTTTTAAAATTCATCATAAATTAACCAGAGATAATTATAAGTCATGCCTTATATGTATAGATTCCTTTTGAGTCTAGTTTCATTAGAAACAAATGGTATCAGTATTGAAGCCCTGTACAGGGAGATATCCAAGTCGTAGTGCGTGGAGGTCAGAGTAGTCGAACCCTGAAACAGGGGAGAATTTAAATAATAAACTGTAATAATGGGCTCGACCAAAAATTCTAGAAAAACATTTGTAGATGGAAAAATGAGTCTAGTTTCAGGAAAAATTTACAGAACTAGTTTTCGAGTTTTGGAACTCGAGATATGATTTTTAAGGTGGCAGTGACGCAGTTAGCCAGCTCATCTGGAATTTTTTTTTAAATGGACTGTGAAAATAAATGAATTTAGTCCGTTCACCTCTCGTGTCCGACTCTGGCAACGGCCTCGGGTACGGGGTGTTACAGTACCAGATGGGCCTTAGCCCATTACAGAATAAGAAACATTATCAAAACTAGAATCATAATGAGAATCAGAATCAGAATTAGGTGACAGAATCAGAATCAGAATCAGAATCAGAATTAGGTGACAGAAACAGAATCAGTATCAGGTAACAGAATCAGAACCAGAATGTGAATGCAATCCCAACCCAATCCATCCATATACACCCCCGTACCAACCTTACACCATGTGGGGAGACAACTTGACCCACCCATCCGCTACACACCACAGAATTTACAGCATGGCTGCCAGAACAGATATTGTGACAAAGTCACCAGATACAAATATTGTGGCGAAGCCACTAAACAGAATACGTGGCACAAAGCCATCGATAATGGGTCTATAATTGGCACGAAGCCCACAATATCGATATGAAGCCCACAATAACGGCACACAGCCATAATCAGGTTGGTACAAAGCCATATGTAGGTTGGCGCAAAGCCATAATCAGAATAATTGGCTTTAAGCCATCGGTAGCTGTATCATGTTAGGCACATAGCCATCAGCGACGGTAATATAGTCGGCACGCAACCTTGAATAAATATGATCGACACAGAGTCGTCAATAATCATATATTGGCACATAGCCTTAGGAAAATATGTTTGGCACACAGCTTTCGGTAACATGATCGGCACTCAGCCATCGATCGGTCCATAGTCGTCTCGGGCGACCCATGCGACCTTATCAAATCAGTACGAATATACGGCTCTTAAGCCTTCGGTGGATCCACAGTCATAAAGCAACCATATGATCCTAATAGATCAGATCTTCCTCCGTACAAAATCCCAACCCATGCAACATGCCATGTATGCAGAATGTCATGCCCATATTTGAATCAAACAATCACAGTCAAGTCATTCATATCACCAACATATATTCACAATCAAATCCGTCAACCACACATTCTAAGTCAGTCACTTGCCCACAAGGGAAAAACAGTCATTTAACACCCTAGGGGAAAAATGGTAATTTTACCCCACAAGGGTATCTCAGTAATTCTACCCTACAGGGGTATTTCGGTATTTTTACCCTACAGGGGTATTTCAATAATTCTACCCTACAGGGGTAATTCAATAATTTTACCCTACAGAGGTATTTCAATAATTTTGTAAATCAAGGGTAAAACGATAATTTTGTAAATCAAGGGTACTTTGGTAATTTTACAAGTCGAGGGTATTTTAGTAATTTAGTAAACTAAAGTATTCTAAACAGGGATAACAATACGAATGGGCCTAAAGCCCATTCTCGGCCCAAATGGGCCCATACGCTTGTGTGGCCCTTTTAGCCCAAATCTAGCCACAGATATGAGATTCACGTAGCCTAGTCCAATATTTACTACACAATCAAACAACTTATCCAATTGGGCCCGTAGGCCCATTGGGCCCATATGGCCCCTTTCGGCCCATTGCGGCCCGAAGTAGCCATCTTACATCTAGAGTAGTGAGAAATACACACCTGATAGGAGACTGGAGTTAATCCGCGCTCCGAGCACTCTTAGCCGATGCCCAACCCAAACGAGCATGTCGTAAAGCGAAAGGGATCAGCCAAGAAAGGTATATTTACTCTCCTCATGGTTCTCTCTATTTAAAGCCAGTTTCGCATCCACTCTTCTGTTAGCTTCCCTATGTGGGATCCCTCCATCATCAGAGTTTAAATTCAACATCAACTCTTGCCGCCCCCTGTTAGCAAAATAAATGCTTTTTGATTGCCATGAGTTTCGAACCCTGGACCTTCTTGCCAACTCCATGACGCCACCTTCTTGCCTCTTATGTGGCGCTACTTTGCCACTAGACCACAAGGCTTTTTGTGGCACAATTTCTCCAACAATATTCTTAAGGCCTACCTACTACACCCAGGGTTTGATTCACCTTAAACCAAAATTTTTGCTAGAGTCCAGGTTTGAACCCAAGACTTCTCCAACACTTCTCAGCACACTTAACCACTAAAACAAGCCTTCATTAACGAAATTTACATGCACAACAAAATATTATAAGTTGCCTTCAACCGCTCCCATGCTCAAGGCCCAAAACTTCTAGGCCCAAATTTAGGGTGTTACACACACTCGATATTTCTCACACTAAGTGTCGTACATAGCTGAATCTATCTCAAATCCCACGCTAAGTGCCATATGTAGCCGAAGCTATGTCGAATCGCACACTAAGTGCCACAAATAGCTGATTTGTCGTCGAACATAACTGTAGCCTCATATATATAATTTATGCAATATCAAGACACTAAAAGCATAATATCTATAATGCTTAATACATACAAACTTACCTCAGATGCTAAAACAACGAATCAAGTCGATTAGTCGATAACTTTATCTTTTCCCCGATCTAGGTCCGTATTCCACTTTTCTTAATCTAATTGTATTCAAAATTAAATTATTCAATCATCTATTCATTTAATTTAGTCTAAAATACACTTTCAAAATGCATTTATGCTTTTGCCCCACAGATTTCACATTTTCTCAATTTAATCCCTTTTTGACATTTTTGTCAAAAATCAATTTACAAAACTAGTTCAACTAACATCAAATATTCATAATTTATCATTAAACATCAAAAATCATACATATTCATCAATGGAAACTTCTAAAATCATTAATAGTTTTGCAAATTAGTCCCTTGGCTAGCTAGTACTAGTTGCAACAATCACAAAAACATAGAAATCATTAAAAACCAAGTAAAAATCGTAACTAATTGAGTCAAAATAGCATGGCTAAAAGAACCCTAAGAAAATAGATTCTCTTCTCTTCAATTTTCAATGAAGAAAGTGATAAAAGATGATAGAAAATTGGTTTTGTTTTAATTTATTAACCTTATTTACTAATTTACATTTTTAACCTTATTCATAAACCATTAAAACATTCATATTATACGCATAAATGTCCACCCAATATAAAAATGTTCTAGTTATATCGTAAGGACCTTCACTTTAATAAGCCATAGCTATTAGATACATTTAACTAATAGCACACAAGTTTTACACTTAACGCGATTAAGTCCTTTTTCTCAAATTGAGCAATTAAACGATAAAATTTCTTAACGAAATTTTCACATCAACATGATATCATACTATAAACATTAAAGTAATATAATAATTATTTTGAGCTTAGATTTGTGGTCCCAAAACCAATATTCTAATTTGACTAAAAACGGGCTATTACAATTCTCCCCTATTAGGAATTTTTGTCCCCGAAAATCTTATCAGTGAATAAGTTCGAATATTGTTTTCTCATAGCATCCCTAGGTTCCCATGTAGGTTCTTCTACCCGGTTTCGATGCCATAATATTTTAATTAATGCTATTCTCTTATTTCTCAGTTCTTTGATCTTGCGAGCAAAAATTTGAATTGGTTCTTCAGCATATGACATATCAAAATGAATTACAACCTCGGTCAAGGTAATGACATGTGAAGGGCCGAATCGGTATCGTTGGAGCATCGATACATGAAATACATTATGTATTTTATCTAACTCAGATGGTAAAGATAGTCAATATGCACTGGTCCAACTCGCTCATTAATCTCATACGGTCCAATGAATCGCGAACTCAATTTCCCTTTCGGACCAAACCGCAATATCTTTTTCCACGATGACACTTTCAAAAACACTTTATCCCAGATCTAGAACTCAATATCTTTTCATTTCAAGTCTGCGTACAATTTCTATCGATCTGAAGCTGCTTTCAAACTATCGCGAATTACTTTCACTTTTTCTTCAGTCTCTGTGATCAGATCAACCCCGTGAATTTTGTTTTCACTAAGCTTAATCCAAGTACAACAGTATTCGACATTTACGACCGTATAGAGCTTCGTATGGTGCCATCTTTTATGATCGATTAGAAGCTATTATTGTAAGGAAATTCAACCAGCAGTAGATATTTCTCCCAGCTACCTTCAAACTCAAGAATTCAACAACACAACATATCCTCAAGTATCTAAATAACTCGTTCGGATTGACCATCCGTTTGCGGGTGAAACGTAGTGCTAAAATACAGCTTTGAACATAAAGCTTCTTGCCATTTCTTCCAAAATCACGAAGTAAATCATGGATCTCTGTCTGAAACAATAGATAGGGGAACACCATGTAATCTCATAATTTCAGAAATATACAACTCAACTACTTTATCAAGCGAGAAATCTGTAGGTACCGGGATGAAATGAGCTGATTTTGTCATCTGTCAACAACAACCCAAATCGCATCTTTCTTTTTTGGAGATAAGAGCAAACCTGATACGAAATCCATTATTACTCTATCCCACTTCCACCCAGGAATCATAATAGGATGTAATAAACCTGACTGCACTTAATGCTCAACTTTGACTTGCTGACAGATCAAATATTTCAAAAAAATTCTGAGATATCTCATTTCATGCCATGCTACCAATAAAGCTATTTCAAATCGTTATACAGTTTCGTGCTTCCAGGATGTACTGATAAACAACTCCTGTGTGATTCATTTAGAATCTTCTGAATAAGCTCAAAATTTCTTGGTACACATATTCTATCACGAAACATCAAACAGTCATTAGGCCTTATTTGAAACTCTGAATCAGAAGTCGACTCACACTGAGCTCATTTTGCTTACAATTCATTATCAAATTTTTTAGCCTCACAAATCTGCTGTAGAAATAACGATCTCACTTTCAACTCGGCTACCATCATCAGACAAAGCTAATTGTGTGTTGAAAGCACATAAAGTAAATAAGGACTTTCAACTCAAAGCATCAGCAACCACGTTTGCTTTCCCCGGATGATAGTCAATCACTAATTCATAATCCTTTAGCAATTCTAACCATCTTTGTTGTTGTAAATTTAAATCCTTCCAAGTCATCTGATATTTCAAGCTTTTATGGTCGGTATAAATATGGCATTTCTCACCAAACAAGTAATGATGCCAAATTTTCAATGCAAATACTATGGCGGCTAATTCTAGATTGTTCATCGGATAATTCTTTTCGTGCGTCTTCAACTGTCTCGAGGCATAAGCTACAACTTTTCCTTTCTGTATCAAAACACATCCAGGCCATTTAGCGATGCATCACTAAAAACTGTGAATTCTTTACCCGACTCAGGCTGAACAAATACTGGTGCCTCTGTCCATAATGCGTTCAACTGTTGAAAGTTCTACTGACACTTTTCTGACCACTCAAATTTAACATCTTTTTGAAGTAATCGTGTCATCGGAGTCGCAATCAACGAGAAGCCTTTCACAAATCGTCTATAATAACAGGCTAGTCCCAACAAACTATGAACTTTGGATACGTTTCTCAGAGGCTTCCAATCTATAATCGTAGAAATTTTACTCGGGTCAACTTGAATACCCGCAGCTGAAACTATATGTCCCAGAAAACCAACCTCTCATCACCAAAACTCACATTTGCTGAACTTTGCAAACAACTGTTTATCTCTCAAAGTTTGTAACACGATTCTCAAATGTTTGGCATGCTTAGATTCATCACGAGAGTAAATTAAAATATCATTAATAAACACAACTACGAATCGGTCTAAATACAGCCTGAAAATTCAGTTCATCAAGTCAATAAAAATAGCAGGTGCATTTGTTAGTCCGAAAGGCATAACAAGAAATTCGTAGTGTCTGTACCTTGTTCTAAATGCAGTCTTTGGCACATGTGAGTCTTTTACTCTCAACTGGCAATAACCCGATCTCAAATCAATTTTTGAAAACACAATTTTCCCTTTTAACTGATCAAACAAATCATCTATTTGTGGCGTCACTTTATTGAGCTGTCGATAGTCTATACACATTCTCATAGTGCCATCTTTCTTTTTCACAAATAACACCGGTGCACCCTAGGGAGAGAAACTCGGTCTAGCAAAACCTCTATCTGTCAACTCTTACAACTAAGTTTTCAATTCTTTTAATTCTGTCAGAGCCATTCTGTATGAAGCTATCGATATCGACATTATTCTAGATACTAATTCAATACCAAACTCAACCTATCAGGTGGTTAACCTGATAACTCTTCGGGAAATACATCTGGATACTCGCACACAATTGGTACTAATTCAATCTTTGTTTCTAACACTTTCGTATCAAGTACATAAGCAAGATAACCTTCACACCCCTTTCTCACAAATCTCTGAGCTAACATAGATGAGATCACAACTGGTAAACTATTCAGATCATCAGATTCAATTCTAATAGTCTCATTATTCAGACATTTCAGTTCAATTATTTTTCGTCTACAATTCATTATAGCATCATGCATCGTTAGCCAATCCATACCCAAAATCACATCAAATTCATCGAATGGCAACAATATCAGATTAGCTGGAAAACAGAAATCCCGATTCATTAACGAACAATTCTTGCAAACTTTGTCAACCAAAACACATTTGCCTAAGAGGTTAGATACTCTAATCACAATTCAGTAGACTCTATACGCAAAGTCTTACTAGATACTAAATTCATACATATATAAGAATGATTTGATCTTAGATCTATCAATGCAATCACATTAGTACCATAGAGAGTGAAAGTACCGGTGATAACATCTGGAGATGATGCCTCCTCCCGTGCACGAATAACATAAGCTCAGGCAGGTGCTTATGCCTCAGACCTCACAGTAGAATCTCTCATCACACCTCTACCATTGGATACATTTCCCGTATTTCTTGGTGATATCCCTCTCACTTTCGTATTGCTCGATCTTACATGCTGAGATTTATCTTTTTCATTTAACTCAGGACAATCTCGGATAAAATTATCTCGCGAACCACATCTATAACAAGCTCTATTATTATTTTTCACCTAGCAATATCTAAAATGTTATCTTTCACATTGTTGATATTCAGGTTTAACATCTTTCACGTTGCCAACACTCGATACCGATGTAGCTTGAGCTTTAGGGCTGGTATATTACTTTCCACATTCTCTATTAGAATATCCCACTGAAGTTGTCAATCGATTAAAATAGTTTCTGGAATTCTTTGACAAGGACTGATAAGGTTTACTCATCGATCTCTTTCTTGTATCTCTAGCCTCTGATTTAGCTTTCTTCTTTTCTCAACTAAAGTCTTCGGCTTTGCAGGACCGTTCAACTAACACAAAAAATCTTTTAAATCTAAAATCCTGACCAGAAGTTTAATATCTTTGTTCAGCCCATCAAAAAATCGCTTGCACATTATTTCTTTAGTAGACACATACTCACAAGCGTACTTGCTCAACTGTACAAATTCCCTCTCATACTCGGTTATAGTCATGCAGCCTTGTTTCAACTCTAAAAACTCTTTATGCTTTTGATCAACGAATCGCTGACTTATATATTTCTTTCGAAACTCTGTCTGAAAGAATTCCCAAGTCACTCATTCCCTCGGTATTACAGACACCAAGGTATTCCACCAGTAATATGCGGTATCTCTCAAAGGGATATAGCACACTTTAAACATTCAGGTGGTGTGCAAGAAAGTTCATCAACTACTCAGATCATATTTTCAAGCCAAAACTCGACTCTCTCAGGGTCATCATCAACATTAGCTCTGAATTCTTCAACTCTGTGTTTGCGAATCTTGTCAACTAGAGGTTTATTCAATCGTATCGGATCTATAACTTGAGGAATAATAAGAATTTGTTGAGGAATAGGCGGGGGTGGAGGTTGTAGAGCAGCTAGGTGTGACAGCCCAAAATTGACCCTAGCCGGGAAGTGGTTTCGGGACCGCTAAACCGAGTCACCGAAAGGTTTGAATGTGATGTTTATTGTCTAGAATATGTAATCATGAATGTGTAAAAATTTCAAGCTTCGATTTAGTCGATTGCATGTGAATTTAGTCAATAGGACTTATATGAGAAAATTTTAAAATGTGATAGGTCAATGCATGAGGACCTATTAGTGCATGTGGAAGAAAAAGGGGACTTGCATGTCAAATTCCCCCTCCCTAATATGTAGTGGCCGGCCATGCTATAGGTGGAAACATGTCTCCAACATGTTATGCTAGTGATGCATGTTAAGAATAATAAAATAATAAGCATGGTGATTAAATAATGAAAGAAGGGTGATGGAGAAAAAAAAAAAGTACATGGTCTCACCCCCCCCTTGTTGCCGTGAATTGAAGAAAGAAAACAAAAAAAAAGAGTTCATTCTTGAACATCCTTGGCCGAATAGAGGAAAGAAAGGAAGGGGAAAAAGGCTTGAGAAAAATCGGCTATGGTGGTGGTTAGACTAAGGTATGTTTGATGTTGTCTTTGAGATGCATGCATGTTTTAAATAGCCCATGTTTAAACTTTGAATCTTGTTGATAACATGAGCAATCGGTCATGAGAAAGTGTTCAAGGAAAAGGTTGTTGATGAAAGAAATTAATGTGTTAAGGGATTATATGAAACTTATTCATGTTTATATATGTTATATGCAACGAAAATGGTTGATGATTTTGGAGGTGATTAGCTTGAATCGGCCACGGTATATCCATAAACACGATCTATGCTTGTTATGTTACTCATGGTTAAAACAATTCGGCTAGGACATTCGGCCATGGATGGTTGTATTTCTTTGATGTTGTTTTTGATGCCTTAGGGCATTGAGAGTTGATTATAGATGAGGTGAGCTTCTTGATTTAAAAATTTGATGGATGTTAAGCTAATTGGGCAACCAAAGGTTCAATATTTTTGTTATGAGGTCATATGTGCATTCGGCCATGGTCTTTGCTTGAATATGAGAATTGTAATGTGATTTTCCTAAATTGTCTATGAATTTGGTTGTTGATTTCATGGTAATGGTATATTGAATCCATGAGAAATTAGTAAGGTTGCATTCGGCAACTTACTTGAAATTAAAAATCGATGTCTAAGCTTAGGTGATTTCGATGATGATATATGTGTGTATACATAAGTATATTTAGTTGATTCGGCTTTGGTAGTTGCATGAGATTATTAGCCGAATATACTAACATACATATACATGTGAGATTGGATTGTAAATATTTAGCAAGGTGGTTAAACTAGTTAAATTATTGATATAGCTCAAGGAGCTAAAGGAGGTGAATCGAGCAAAGGCAAAGAAAAGGTTATCGAGTAGCCGAGTTGGAACCGTCTTACCCAACACGAGGTAAGTCATTAAGCATGTAGTTGGTATTATTTCAATGGTCATAATGTTGTGTATTGATGCTGAATGGAATGAATAAATGTACATATATATATGCATGTACGTATGTGATGATGAAATTGTTGAATGAAATAAATGAGGTGAGATGTAATGAGTTGTTGATCTCGGCACTAAATGTGCGGGATAACCATTTATGACCATGAGATTGGTGCTAAGTGCGCGGGATTAAATTGTACAGCACTAAGTGTGCGATTCTACTTTGTTGCACTAAGTGTGCGAAATGAATATGATGCACTAAGTGTGCGAATTGACCATGCGGCACTAAGTGTGCGGGTTTGACTATGTAGCACTAAGTGTGCGATTTGATTACGTGGCACTAAATGTGCGAGTTGATTATATAGCACTGAGTGTGCGGGCTCAATATACATTCGTGAATCATTATGGACACTATGTGTGCGACACTATTGAGCTGATCGCGGACAGCGGATCGGGTAAGTGTCTTGAGGACATGGCTAATATGTGCTATGCGTATACTTGGTGTTGAGCTCGGTAAGTTGAACCTATGTGACAACTATACTTGAAGTCACGTACATAAAAATTTATCGTAGGATGGGTGAAAGGCCGTTTTGTGGTTTGATTGTAACGAAAATAAATTGATTTATGAAAATGCTTCAATGTCCTATTGATGAGTATATGAATTGTGAAGGCATGAATTGATATGAAATTGAATCGGTAGGTTGGTGGAACTATGGTATGGTTCGGTATGGATGGAGTAAATTGTCTCATTCCATTTTATTCCTCTTGTGATAATGTTATTGATGTATAGTAGAGCATTGCTTATGACTTACTGAGTTATAAACTCACCCGGTGTTTCCTTGTCACCCATTATAGGTTGCTTGGACTCATCAATTTTTGCGGGGTCGGGCCGTCAACGAAGTCATCACACCAGATAGCTAGTTTTGGTACTTTCTTCTTAGTGTGCTTAGAAGATCATTTTGGCATGTATAAGCTAGTATGTTGTGTTTGAATTATGGCATGTAAACTTTAAGCCATGCGAAAATGGCACGAATGTTCGATTGAGTTGGATCGAGGGTAGGCATGAAATGGACCTAGTTACTTTCGTAACAGATGCTGGCAGCAGCAGTGTCATGAGATTGAAAAATCACTAAAAATAGTAGGAGTGGAATTAATTGATGAATAAATTATGTAATCGAAGCTCGATGAGTCTGTTTTCATGAGGAAGTAACGAAAAGATCATATGGGCAGTATATTAAGAGATAATCAGATTTTAGTGGGACAGGGCCAGAACGGTTTCTGGATTCCCTGCTCCAACTTTGGAAATTCATTATAAATTAACCAGAGATAATTAGGGGTCGTACCATATATGTGCAGATTCCTCTCTGAGTCTAGTTTCCATAGAAACAAACGGCAACAGTATTGAAGCCCCGTGCAGGGAGATATCCCAGTCGTAATGGGCAAAGGTCAGTGTAGTCGACCCCTGCAACTTGGGGAACTTTGACTAATAAACTGTACTAATTGGCCCAACCAAAAATTCTAGAAAAAAATACATAGATGGGCACATGAGTCTAGTTTCTGGGAAAAATTACGAAACTGATTTTCGAGTTACGAAACTCAAGATATGAATTTTAAAACGACTAGTACACAGATTGGGCAGTGTCTGGAAAATAAATTTTGTAAGAGGGTAAAGCCAGTCAACACCTCGTGTTCGACCCCGATGACGGTTTCGGGTTCGGGGTGTTACATTTTATTGGTATCAGAGCTATGGTTTAGTCGGTTCTAGGACTTCCATAGCACGTATGAGTCTAGCTATACATGCCATAATGTTAATGTTTAAAAGGGTGATGACTTCTGACGGTTGAAATGTTTTTGTCTTGATTAGTAAATGGATCCCGGTGAAGAAAGAACCCTAGCGGATGACGTTGAGAGCGTAGCGGCTGCTCCTGCACAAGGGACGCCGCCTGTTGAACCCCAGTCATCTGCGAATAATCAAGGTGAGGGGGCTAAACAAGCCTTCTTTACCATGATGAATGAGTGGGTCGCGCAATATGCCCGAGCCAACCCGGCTGTCCAACAATTCCCAAATTTGAATAACCCACCCCAAGAGCCTGTAAGGCCGTCAGTCGCTGATCCTGTGAGGCTGAGTAAGCTACCTGTAGACTTGATTAGGAAGCGTGGGGCCGAGGAGTTCAAGGCCATAGTAACTGATGATGCCGAAAGGGCCGAGTTCTGGCTTGATAACACCATTCGGGTGTTCGATGAATTGTCATGCACACCCGATGAATGTCTAAAATGTGCTGTATCTTTGTTGCGAGACTCAGCCTACTATTGGTGGAGGACATTGATTTCCATAGTCCCGAACGAGCGAGTAACTTGGGACTTCTTTCAAACGGAATTTCGGAAGAAATTTATTAGCCAACGGTTCATTGACCAGAAGCGTAAGGAGTTCTTGGAACTCAAGCAAGGCCGTATGACTGTATCTGAATACGAACATGAATTCGTAAGACTTAGTAGGTATGCCCGGGAGTGCGTAGCTGATGAGGTTGCTATGTGCAAAAGATTTGAGGAAGGATTGAACGAAGATTTAAAGCTACTAATGGGTATTCTGGAAATAAAGGAATTCGTAACACTAGTCGAACGAGCCTGCAAGGCGGAGGAACTTGGAAAGGAGAAGAGGAAGGCTGAATTTGAAGCTAGAGATTATCGTAAAAGATCGACGGGTAAAGCTCCATTCTCAGCTGTGAAGAAGTTCAGGGAGGACATTAGTAAGTCGAGGGCGACTACGGGAATTTCCATCAGGGCAAGACCATCGATGGGCTCCCGAGCTACTTCGGTAGCTAGTGTGGGCAATAATCGGCACGAGAAACCTGAATGTCCCCAATGTGGAAGACGACACCTAGGTGAATGTTGGGGCAAGTCTACTAACAGGGCCTGTTACGGATGCGGTTCGAAGGACCACTTCATTAGAGATTGCACGGAGCTGGATGAGAAGAATAAGATTCAAGGTGCAAGACCTAGTGGAGTGACATCTAGAGGTAGACCACCGAGAATTTTTGGAGGCAGGGGTGGTAGTCAGAGGGGGGCTTCTGATACGGCCGATCGCGCCGAGAACCGTGCTCCTGCTAGAGCATATGCCATTCGCGCACGAGAGGAGGCATCCTCCCCCGACGTCATCACTGGTACCTTCACTCTCTTTGATACTAATGTGATTGCATTGATTGACCCTGGTTCTACTCATTCATATGTATGCGAAACCTTAGCAACCAGTAAGACTCTACCTGTTGAGTCTACTGAGCTCGTAATTCGAGTATCAAACCCTTTGGGTCAATGCGTACTTGTTGATAAAGTGTGTAAGAGATGCCCTCTATTAATCCGAGAATCCTGTTTTCCGGCTGATTTGATGCTTTTGCCGTTCGACGAGTTTGATGTTATTCTTGGTTTGGATTGGTTAACCGCGCATGATGCGGTTGTGAATTGCAAAAGCAAGACTATCGATTTGAGGTGCGCAAATAACGAAATAATCCGAGTTGAGTCTGCGGACTTAAGGGGGTTGCCAGCTGTAATATCAGCAATGTTGGCCCAGAAATATGTAAGGAAAGGGTGCGAAGCATACCTCGCGTATGTACTTGATGACAAGGAGTTAGAAAAGAAACCCGAATCGGTGCCGGTGGTTTGTGAATACCCGGATGTTTTTCCTGAAGAGTTACCGGGTTTGCCACCTGTTCGGGAAGTAGAGTTTGGAATTGAGCTTGTACCTGGAACTACGCCAATTTCGATCGCTCCGTATCGTATGGCACTAACTGAGTTAAAAGAGTTGAAAGCTCAGTTGCAAGAATTGACGGATAGAGGTTTCGCTCGACCGAGTTTCTCGCCTTGGGGTGCACCAGTATTGTTCGTGAAAAAGAAGGACGGAACCATGAGGTTGTGCATTGACTATCGTCAACTGAATAAAGTGACGATAAAGAATAAGTATTCGTTACCGCGTATAGATGATCTGTTCGATCAATTAAAGGGAGCATCGGTGTTTTCAAAGATAGATTTGAGATCGGGTTATTATCAGTTACGGATTCGAGATTCGGACGTACCCAAAACTGCTTTCAGAACGAGGTACGGTCACTATGAGTTCTTAGTGATGCCGTTTGGGCTCACTAATGCCCCTGCGGTGTTTATGGATTTGATGAATCGGATCTTTAGGCCGTACTTGGATCGGTTCGTAGTTGTGTTTATTGATGACATCTTGGTCTATTCAAGAGATGAGGCCGAACATGCTGAGCATCTGAGGCTAGTGATGCAAATTTTGCGGGATAAGCAGTTATATGCTAAGTTCAGTAAGTGTGAGTTCTGGCTAAGAGAGGTTAGCTTCTTGGGTCATGTGGTATCCGCATCGGGTATTCGGGTTGACCCGAGCAAAATTTCAGCCATACTTAACTGGAAGCCTCCGAGAAACGTTACCGAAGTCCGGAGCTTTCTAGGGCTCGCCGGTTATTACCGACGATTTGTCAAAGGTTTCTCGATGATAGCCACACCAATGACGAAGCTACTTCAGAAGGATGTTAAGTTCGAATGGACGGAGAAATGTCAGAAAAGCTTCGATCAACTGAAAACTCATCTGACTAAAGCTCCAATTTTGGTGCAACCCGAATCGGGTAAAGAGTTTGTCGTTTATAGTGACGCATCCCTACTCGGGTTGGGTTGTGTATTGATGCAAGAAGGTCGAGTTGTGGCCTATGCGTCGAGACAATTGAAGCCACACGAGAGAAATTATCCGACCCATGATCTCGAACTAGCCGCCATTGTGTTTGCATTGAAAATATGGCGACATTATTTGTTTGGTGAGAAGTGCCATGTGTTTTCGGATCACAAAAGTCTCAAATATTTGATGACTCAACGGGACTTGAATCTGCGACAAAGACGTTGGCTTGAATTGTTGAAGGATTATGAGCTTGTCATTGATTACCACCCGGGAAAGGCTAATGTGGTTGCGGACGCCTTAAGCCGGAAATCACTGTTTGCTTTGCGAGCGATGAATGTACACTTGTCTGTTCTACCTGACAATGTGTTAGTAGCTGAATTAAAAGCCAAACCATTATTGACTCATCAAATTCATGAAGCTCAGAAAGTCGATGATGAATTAGTTGCAAAACGAGCTGAGTGTGTTCCAAACAAGGAATCGGAGTTTCAGATTGATGATGATGGTTGTTTGAGGTTTAGAAGTCGTTTGTGCGTTCCAAGGAATTCGGAACTCATTCCGATGATCCTGAACGAAGCCCATTGTAGCCGAATGTCAATTCACCCGGGGAGCACGAAAATGTACAACGACTTGAAACGTCGATTTTGGTGGCATGGTATGAAGCGAGACATCTCCGACTTTGTTTCGAGATGTTTAATATGTCAGCAAGTGAAAGCGGAACATCAAGTGCCTTCAGGGTTACTTCAGCCGATCATGATACCCGAGTGGAAATGGGACCGAGTCACAATGGACTTTGTGTCCGGACTGCCATTGTCCGCAAGTAAGAAGGATGCGATTTGGGTTGTTGTTGATAGGCTGACTAAGTCGGCTCACTTTATCCCCGTGCGTACGGATTTCTCATTGGATAAACTAGCCGAGTTGTATGTTTCTCAGATTGTGAGATTACATGGAGTACCTATTTCTATCGTGTCGGATAGAGATCCGAGATTCACCTCGCGATTTTGGAAGAAATTGCAAGAAGCTTTGGGTACCCAGCTGCATTTTAGCACCGCTTTTCATCCCCAAACCGATGGTCAATCCGAGCGGATAATTCAGATACTCGAGGATATGCTGAGATGCTGCATCCTTGAGTTTAGTGGTTCATGGGAACGGTATGTACCTTTGATTGAATTCGCTTACAACAATAGTTTTCAATCAAGTATTAAGATGGCACCTTACGAGGCTTTGTACGGTCGTAAATGCCGTACACCATTGTTTTGGACCGAGCTTGGTGAAAGTAAAATTTTCGGAGTTGATTTGATTAAAGATGCTGAACAGAAAGTAAAAGTAATCCGTGAAAGTTTGAAGGCAGCCACAGATCGTCAGAAATCGTATGCGGATCTGAAACGGAAGGACATTGAATATCAGGTGGGAGATAAAGTGTTCCTTAAAGTTTCGCCTTGGAAAAAGGTACTTAGGTTTGGCCGTAAGGGCAAGTTGAGCCCGAGATTCATTGGGCCGTACGAAATCTCCGAACGAGTGGGGCCAGTTGCGTATAGATTGATTTTGCCCCCTGAGCTTGAAAAGATTCACGATGTCTTTCATGTTTCGATGCTTCGACGCTATCGATCTGATCCGTCGCATATAATTAGCCCATCAGAGGTTGAAATTCAAGCCGATATGAGTTATGAAGAAGAACCGATACGTATCCTAGCTCGTGAGGTGAAAGAGTTGCGAAACAAAAGGGTTCCGTTGGTTAAGGTGTTGTGGCTCAAACACGGGATCGAGGAAGCAACCTGGGAACCCGAGAGCTCGATGAAGGAACGATATCCAAACCATTTACTGGTAAGATTTTCGAGGACGAAAATTTCTTAAGTGAGGGAGAGTTGTGACAGCCCAAAATTGACCCTAGCCGGGAAGTGGTTTCGGGACCGCTAAACCGAGTCACCGAAAGGTTTGAATGTGATGTTTATTGTCTAGAATATGTAATCATGAATGTGTAAAAATTTCAAGCTTCGATTTAGTCGATTGCATGTGAATTTAGTCAATAGGACTTATATGAGAAAATTTTAAAATGTGATAGGTCAATGCATGAGGACCTATTAGTGCATGTGGAAGAAAAAGGGGACTTGCATGTCAAATTCCCCCTCCCTAATATGTAGTGGCCGGCCATGCTATAGGTGGAAACATGTCTCCAACATGTTATGCTAGTGATGCATGTTAAGAATAATAAAATAATAAGCATGGTGATTAAATAATGAAAGAAGGGTGATGGAGAAAAAAAAAAAAGTACATGGTCTCACCCCCCCCTTGTTGCCGTGAATTGAAGAAAGAAAACAAAAAAAAAAGAGTTCATTCTTGAACATCCTTGGCCGAATAGAGGAAAGAAAGGAAGGGGAAAAAGGCTTGAGAAAAATCGGCTATGGTGGTGGTTAGACTAAGGTATGTTTGATGTTGTCTTTGAGATGCATGCATGTTTTAAATAGCCCATGTTTAAACTTTGAATCTTGTTGATAACATGAGCAATCGGTCATGAGAAAGTGTTCAAGGAAAAGGTTGTTGATGAAAGAAATTAATGTGTTAAGGGATTATATGAAACTTATTCATGTTTATATATGTTATATGCAACGAAAATGGTTGATGATTTTGGAGGTGATTAGCTTGAATCGGCCACGGTATATCCATAAACACGATCTATGCTTGTTATGTTACTCATGGTTAAAACAATTCGGCTAGGACATTCGGCCATGGATGGTTGTATTTCTTTGATGTTGTTTTTGATGCCTTAGGGCATTGAGAGTTGATTATAGATGAGGTGAGCTTCTTGATTTAAAAATTTGATGGATGTTAAGCTAATTGGGCAACCAAAGGTTCAATATTTTTGTTATGAGGTCATATGTGCATTCGGCCATGGTCTTTGCTTGAATATGAGAATTGTAATGTGATTTTCCTAAATTGTCTATGAATTTGGTTGTTGATTTCATGGTAATGGTATATTGAATCCATGAGAAATTAGTAAGGTTGCATTCGGCAACTTACTTGAAATTAAAAATCGATGTCTAAGCTTAGGTGATTTCGATGATGATATATGTGTGTATACATAAGTATATTTAGTTGATTCGGCTTTGGTAGTTGCATGAGATTATTAGCCGAATATACTAACATACATATACATGTGAGATTGGATTGTAAATATTTAGCAAGGTGGTTAAACTAGTTAAATTATTGATATAGCTCAAGGAGCTAAAGGAGGTGAATCGAGCAAAGGCAAAGAAAAGGTTATCGAGTAGCCGAGTTGGAACCGTCTTACCCAACACGAGGTAAGTCATTAAGCATGTAGTTGGTATTATTTCAATGGTCATAATGTTGTGTATTGATGCTGAATGGAATGAATAAATGTACATATATATATGCATGTACGTATGTGATGATGAAATTGTTGAATGAAATAAATGAGGTGAGATGTAATGAGTTGTTGATCTCGGCACTAAATGTGCGGGATAACCATTTATGACCATGAGATTGGTGCTAAGTGCGCGGGATTAAATTGTACAGCACTAAGTGTGCGATTCTACTTTGTTGCACTAAGTGTGCGAAATGAATATGATGCACTAAGTGTGCGAATTGACCATGCGGCACTAAGTGTGCGGGTTTGACTATGTAGCACTAAGTGTGCGATTTGATTACGTGGCACTAAATGTGCGAGTTGATTATATAGCACTGAGTGTGCGGGCTCAATATACATTCGTGAATCATTATGGACACTATGTGTGCGACACTATTGAGCTGATCGCGGACAGCGGATCGGGTAAGTGTCTTGAGGACATGGCTAATATGTGCTATGCGTATACTTGGTGTTGAGCTCGGTAAGTTGAACCTATGTGACAACTATACTTGAAGTCACGTACATAAAAATTTATCGTAGGATGGGTGAAAGGCCGTTTTGTGGTTTGATTGTAACGAAAATAAATTGATTTATGAAAATGCTTCAATGTCCTATTGATGAGTATATGAATTGTGAAGGCATGAATTGATATGAAATTGAATCGGTAGGTTGGTGGAACTATGGTATGGTTCGGTATGGATGGAGTAAATTGTCTCATTCCATTTTATTCCTCTTGTGATAATGTTATTGATGTATAGTAGAGCATTGCTTATGACTTACTGAGTTATAAACTCACCCGGTGTTTCCTTGTCACCCATTATAGGTTGCTTGGACTCATCAATTTTTGCGGGGTCGGGCCGTCAACGAAGTCATCACACCAGATAGCTAGTTTTGGTACTTTCTTCTTAGTGTGCTTAGAAGATCATTTTGGCATGTATAAGCTAGTATGTTGTGTTTGAATTATGGCATGTAAACTTTAAGCCATGCGAAAATGGCACGAATGTTCGATTGAGTTGGATCGAGGGTAGGCATGAAATGGACCTAGTTACTTTCGTAACAGATGCTGGCAGCAGCAGTGTCATGAGATTGAAAAATCACTAAAAATAGTAGGAGTGGAATTAATTGATGAATAAATTATGTAATCGAAGCTCGATGAGTCTGTTTTCATGAGGAAGTAACGAAAAGATCATATGGGCAGTATATTAAGAGATAATCAGATTTTAGTGGGACAGGGCCAGAACGGTTTCTGGATTCCCTGCTCCAACTTTGGAAATTCATTATAAATTAACCAGAGATAATTAGGGGTCGTACCATATATGTGCAGATTCCTCTCTGAGTCTAGTTTCCATAGAAACAAACGGCAACAGTATTGAAGCCCCGTGCAGGGAGATATCCCAGTCGTAATGGGCAAAGGTCAGTGTAGTCGACCCCTGCAACTTGGGGAACTTTGACTAATAAACTGTACTAATTGGCCCAACCAAAAATTCTAGAAAAAAATACATAGATGGGCACATGAGTCTAGTTTCTGGGAAAAATTACGAAACTGATTTTCGAGTTACGAAACTCAAGATATGAATTTTAAAACGACTAGTACACAGATTGGGCAGTGTCTGGAAAATAAATTTTGTAAGAGGGTAAAGCCAGTCAACACCTCGTGTTCGACCCCGATGACGGTTTCGGGTTCGGGGTGTTACACTAGGTTTGTACGAATGTATTGGGTGAACCATTCGTTCATCATTTG